>NC_090935.1:784277277-784577588 GCF_040938575.1 Ambystoma mexicanum | reverse complement strand
ACCAGAAATGTATGAATCTGCCAGTGGCCAGTGCTCACGAGAAACACAATTCAATTTGGCTTTCTTCATTGGCTTTGGCAATGAAGAGATATTCACACATCATCTAATCAATAGGGAGCCCTGCTGACATTGGCAAGGACACAAAACACTGTTGCTCCCTCAGGTTATTGAAACTCTTCACCTGATTGGTCCCCTCCCAGCTCACCCCCTAGCTCCATTACCTTCTTTCTAGGCCCTTCTGTCAAGGGGTGATTTGAAATCGCTAACTCCTCTGTGATGCTCCTTCAATTTACCAGTGTTTTTTATTAAAGATCTTCCTTTCACAGCGAGTTACAGGAGCCTGGCTCACTGACCTCAAAAATATCTGATGACTCATCTCCCATTGACCGCAGTCTCGTGGGAACAGTCAGGGTGAACCATTTCCCCAGCAACTCACGATGACAGAGCGCTTGAGAAATTCATCTCTGCCCCTGTAATACAGGGTTCATCAGTATGGAAACATACTGCAACACACCTCTCTGCAGGGGGAAGCAATTTCAAAGTGCTTTTGAAGCTGTAATCAAGGAGCATGACAAACACTGCCCCCTACCTTAGAAGTAACACATGCGCAACATCTTCCTCTTCCCTCATTTGCCTCCCCACCTTACGTTCTAAACTCTCCTGCAAAACAAAAAAAAATACATCAAAAAAACAACAAAAGAAAGGTTCCTTTAGGAACCACCTTTCACAGTTAAAAAACAGAACTAAAAAAAATTATCTTATGGGCTCCATCTACTTTACATTTCTCAGTAAAGTACATAGACTCAGTAAGATTTTCCAACATTTCCATTACCATTTTGTATTATGCTAATGAAATAATATGGTGTTCATCCCCTGCTCCAGGTACTGGAACGGGGAACAACAGCCCGGGATCCCACATTATTGGCCCAAGAGAAGCAAGGGTGGATAACGGGGGCTCTGGACCATAATCCCCCGTTCCAGCCCCTGCAATAGGGGATGAAGGCCATTAGCACCCCAGGATCCCAAAGCGGGAACACAAGGTGCTAAAAAAAAGGATTTTTCTTCCTACACCATGACGCCTGCAGCTTCCCACTGTAGGAAGGAAAATCCTTTTCCAAGATGACCACCATGGAAAGGGAAGGTGGGGCTCCGTACAGAGCCCCTCTTCCCTTTCCATCGCAGCCTGAAGAAGGCGAAGAAAGAACCCTATGACCATATTACCATGAGCACATTTCATTTGCCCTTTCAAACCTATCCCACTTTCGAATAACTTTACCACATAGCCAGTCCCATGGGCACAAGGCCACTTTAACCCCATTTGTCATCCCTTGTGGTCATGACCAGTAGCCAGATTGTCTGGGTCATGACCTCATGCCATGACCCGGACAATCTGGCCACTGCCCATGGCCAGAGGCTATACCTCAGTCACCAAAGGAATATCACAAATTTTTGTACCTACATTATGAAAACTTGTCAAAAAATAAAAGACGGGCACATTTGCAAAGCCATGCTTTAAGGCCCTTGCTTATCCTCCTTACACGTGTTTGCTGGAAATCTGCCCATGTTTTATTTTTTCAAAAGTGTCAAAATGTACGTATATATAATGGTACACACTTGACAAAATCCATTCAGACTTTACACAAACATTCAATGTTGGGTCTCTAATCTTTCTGAAAACCTTTTTCCACATTCGTCAAACTGCAACAAAGTTATAAGACATCTAAAAATGTGGAGACTCCCCCTCTGATTTAGCACCCCCTTGACAAAATAAATTCAAACATTACGAAAACATCTATATCTAGATCTAAAATGATTTTGCAAACTTTTGTGTACATTTGTCAAATGGCACCACATTTTTAAGCCTTTACAATATTTTGGGACCCCCCCCTCTAATTTTGTTCCCTCTTGACAAATCAGCTTCAAGATCCATTCAGAATTAGGTCTAAAATAACATAGCACAATTTCATGCAGTTTCATTGAGTGGCTCCAAAGTTCTAAGCCATCGAAAAACTGCTTTTCACCAACCCTATAATGCAGAAATAGGCATAGATGCCCATGAACATCTGAAGTGTTCACAGGACTGTACCCGAACATCCGGACTGTTTGTGGACTTTGGGGTTGAAAAACACCTTTTTTCTGGCTTCTTACGGCCATATCCCATTCCATCCACATCAACCCTCACCCACCGAGAAATTGTTTAATAAGTTTGACAAGTGCAATGATATTTTTTTTAATATGTTTTTACTGCAATGTTCATGGACAACACTGGCTGTCGTTGAATCCAACATGGCGGACGGTTCCAAAAATCTGATGTACTTCATGCTTTTCACCATCCAATCAGTGGGTGAGGCTGATGTGCCCGTCCACGGACCGAACAGGGAAGTGAGTCCGTGGACCAAACCCAGATATCACACATTTTTTCTAACCTACTTTTGGCCTGTTTTATAAAATAAACTACTGGACGGATTTACACCAAATTTACAAAAGCATGCTTTCGGGACCAAGCTGCCACTCCTGCTGCAAATTTGGTGAAAATGCATCCAGCGGTTTGGGCTGTAGACGTGAGCAAAAAAATGGTTCCATTGTGTCTGTGGAAAAAACTGAAATTTTGGGACCCCCTACAACTTTGCCCCCCTTGATGAAACCTCACCAAACTTGCCAGAAAATTCAGAAGGGCCATATACTTTTTTTTTTGCTATGTTTGGAAAGGATTCGTCCAGGGGCGGGGGGGCAAAGTTATAAGCTGCCAAAAAAGAGCTCATCCTATGGGTTCAGCAACTCAACCATAACTACAGGGCTGCTACTGCAGACCCTGTAGTATATGTTCTGTAAAAAAACTTTAGTCAAGAAGCTTAAGGTGAATCACGGCAGTGCAACAAAACCGTTGAACTTCAGTGAAAAACTTTAGATGAAGAAAAGTTATAGTGCACTTGAAACAACAAACACCCTTAAATTCAGCAGGTGTTGGATGCTATATCACCTTCACTCCGAGACGTCCCGTTGCGCAGCCCTTGAGCATACTGATGCCACTGGAGGCATCACATATGACTTCACTTTTGACTTTACATATGTCATCACCGATGACATCACTGGACAATACAGTCCATGCGATACACTGGAAAGTGGCTTCTAACCCCAAAGAGCAGTCCTTGGGGCTGCCACGTGGCCCTGAGGAAGCAAATTTGGATATTACAAACACATATTTGCATTTGTAGATTAAATATGCATATGACCATGCCGTGTCTGAGGGGATGGAGTCAGGTAAATAAAGCAAAATATTGTCACCTGCTGCCCGAGTGCCTGAGGGTGCAGTGTGCACTGGAGATGGACAAGCATTCATCCCTGTGTAGAATGTGGCACTTATCAAGTCTGCCAGCTGCGCATAAAGACATGCTGAGCCAGGGATGTAACTGAAATGTGTGGAGCTTTCAGGGGCGTTGCAGTCTATGTCAAAGTGCTGCATAACGAAAATTAAAGTCTTACTCAGTGCTTTAGGTGGGAGGCTGAATCGAGGGGGGGGGTCTAGTTAGGGTGTGGGGCCTAAGTACAGAATGGTGTACTTATGCCATGCCCCTTAACTGTAGCCCACCCTCGCCTATGGGGATGGGGGCCTGGTAAGAGAACAGGAGAGCTGGGGCACTCTGGCAATATACCTTGGATGCACCCAGCCCCACCTTTTTGTTCCAAATCACAGGCTCTAAGCATCGCTGGCAGGCTGCCTGTGGGGGGTTGGAGCCTGTGATTAAGAAGAAAAAAGAGAGGCTGGGTGCACCAAAGGTGTGATACCAGTGTGCCCCAGCCGTACTTCTGTTTCTTAATGAGGAGCTAACCACTTGCAGGCAGCCCTTTCCTTCAAGGAGCCCTGTGGTTTAAAGGGTCTTTAGCCATGTGGCTCCTTGCGGGATAGGGCAGCCCATTTAGCCAAATCACTGAATGGTTAAAGGGCTGCCTGCAGGTGTTGGCACACCTGTTTAGCTTCTTGGCTAAACAGGCTGCCTGAGGGGTCAGCATAGTTGGGGCTAGTCGGGCCCTGGCTCGGAAGCCCTTTTTGCAGACTGCCAAGGCTTTGCCCCCACTAGCCCCGGCCCACTTAACATCTCTGGTCTTAACCATAATAAATACATTACTATTGTTAATGACTCCAATCAAGCAATCCCACTAAGTCAGTGCCTGGTCTGGGATGCCCAAGGGAAGCCCTTATTTATATATTTTTATGTCCAGTTCGTGCACTCTGGATGACAACCCTTATATAACACCCCTCTCTTAGAATCCCCCTGACCCCACTGAGCCAAGAAGTAAGTTTGTTTTGCAAATTTAAAAGGTTTATTTGAGAATTAAACAATATATATATATATATATCGGACTTTTATAATAAATTAATAATTGATATCACACTTGTGAATATGAGCAGTAATCAGCAATAGGTAATCCTACAATAGCACAGTTCTGGTGACGTATGACTAGGAACAGGGGAATAAGGTATCAGAGAATGCTTTATGGTTTCAAGGAGATGCAAAGATGAATAAAAGGCAGTACAGAAATAAACTTGATATGATTTCAGCAAAAGATACTGTGATCACTTTTTCTTTGACAATTCACTCCCCACCTATGCAATGTAATGAGATGGAAGTAACACGCACAATTCTCAGATAAACACACAAATGCAATACAAAGTTCCAGTTCCCCCCAGCGAGCTTAGAGGAAAA
Organism: Ambystoma mexicanum; assembly: GCF_040938575.1. Classification (NCBI taxonomy): domain Eukaryota; kingdom Metazoa; phylum Chordata; class Amphibia; order Caudata; family Ambystomatidae; genus Ambystoma; species Ambystoma mexicanum. The sequence continues at coordinate 784,572,882 of NC_090935.1, read as the reverse complement.
CAGGTATGATTTTAAACACAGGCAAAATCCTTTTAAATGTGGTGGCAATGAAGTGAAAACTATACTCAAATTGCTTTTAATTCCCTACAGGAGGTTCAGGGTGAGTGAGAGATACTTTAAATCAGTTGAGGCCAGCCCTATCAATGATTCAGGGATGGTTATCAAGTTGAAAACAGAATTCCGTGATGGAAGCAAAAGATAAATGTTTTCACACGTGGCTGGAATGAAGCACAATGTCAAATCGCGGCAATTTAGTCGCATGCATCGAGAGCAACTACGGAGGTACTATAAGGAGTATAATCTTAGCTTGAAGATGAAAGTTAAATTACGTTCCTAGGACACACGGTTCCGGAGATACGGATGATTTTGTGAAGGTAGATTCTCGAAATGAAATTTTAAAGTTCAGAATGACAGATGACAGTTTTGCAGCTTTGAATCAAAAGAAGGGACACAATTTCTATGATGCAGTTCTCAATAGGTTAAAATAGTTTGAATTAGATTATTTTAAACTAAGAGATTGGTTTTGCACAGTTCTGGCTGAGTACTCACACTATATGTTGGACAGGAATGCGACTTCGTCACGGATCGGGTCAGGATTGGCTGCGGTTCTCTCGCCACTGGGTACTGGTTCTCTGGTTCCGGATCTCTGGTTCTGGTCTGTCTCTGGTTCTGCTCACAGCGATCTGGGTCAGCTCTCAGCGATCTGGTCTGGGTCTGGTCTCTCTGGATAATTCTGCCTTCTGGGTCTGCTACCGGTTCTGGCAAAAGTTCTTGGCAAAGAATTCAAACTGTCCGCCCGGCTGTGAATAGTTTGGTTAGGTTTTGAGGCCTGCTGAAGAGAACTCAGCTTGTGGGTTAGGCCTTTGCTTTGAGTTCTGGAGTCAGAGTTGTAAGTTCTGGTCTCTGTCTTGCTGGAGTCAGTCCGGATCTCTGGATGTGAAGTCGTCTGTCAGCGTGCTCCGCAAGGAAATGGAAATTGAATGTCCCTACCTGTCCTGCACAATCTCCTTTTATGTGTTTAGAAAGTGGGTGGGTCGGCTCATTCTGCATGCACAACCCTCTCAACTTATCATTGGCCAGTTCCTCCTCTCTCCCTTGATTGGAGGAACTGGGTTGTGAGTCAGAGTGATGAGGTAGGTTTATGGTCAGAGGATCCTCCCCTTGTCAAATTGCACACAAATCTATTTCTGATCCAAATACATATTTATCTATGTACCATTTTTCTAATATTATATGTCCAGTTAACATATTTTCTCTAGCACCAAACCATCCGATCCCTGTCTTTGTAAGATGTCGTGTCCACTTATGACAGATTTCTCCCCTTTTCATCCAGATAACAACCTCTAAACCTTTCCAGATTTCACACGAATGTGCACCAGGGATATGGGTTTCAGATGATAAAGTGTCAGATTTTTAACATGCATACATTTGGAGTACCAACCTTTTTTCCGCTACTATCCCCAGGAACATACCACAGAGTCCTAACACCTCTTAAAATGTGCACAGAAAAATCACAAGAATGATGATATTATTTATATAATTTTTACAAGTCCGCACTATGAATCATCCAACTTTTTTTTTAAATTATGCTCTGGCCCCGAGGGGTGTGGTTTTTCAAAAGCACGTGGTGGAATTTCTGGTTTATCCACTTCCCCCAAGCTCAGCTTGCTCACAGATGCAGTGCCTTTTTTTCCGTTTCCTTCCAAGAGGAAGCCATTTACGACCCCCCTAATTTAACATTTGCCTGGGCCAAGGACAGTGCTTTGTTTAGTTTCCTGCAGTCCCCAGGTGCTCCTCCCCTAATTCAATCAGAGAGGTGTCATCTCCTTTTGGCAGGGGCAGCAGAATGCAGCTAGGCCTGGGAACACAGCTGCTGATCAAGTTTCAACTCCTGTCGGGGGTAGTTGCCGGCCAAAATTCACTCTCTTCAAGCCAGGCTTCAGCCAAATGTCACTTTTGTTCCCAGTTTTCTACATTCAAACCAAACTTGCAATTTTTACACATGCAGCTAGAACACTGATTCTAAGTTCAAAACTATGACATTTAATAGTTGCAAACTATGTGACACTCAACAGTAGGTCACTCATTTATTTTAAACATTTAGATTTTAATGTCTTTCAGTCCAATTTCACTTCAGCTGCTGACATCCACAGCTCAGCCAGTTTTGTTATAAACATTGTTTTGGGCTCTTTCTCTTTCCAGATTTAGTATGCACACAAGTATACATTCTGCCAAATGTCTGCTGATGTTCAGTGAGATTTTTGAATATCTTGCAATGTTTAAAATAGGCATTTTTAGCTTGCATTGCTGAGAAACAAAGGTGATTTCAAAGCGCTTTTTATCTAACAGGCACTGCTATTTTTCCTTTGGCACCACCTTTCACCCCTGGCGCTTCCGGTCCATCACGCTTGCACTGGTGGGTGGCAGGTTTTGATCCACGCGTTGGTATGTCCGCATCCTCTTCTTCCAATTCCGCAGATGGCACAGTTCAGCATCTTTTCCTCCCTCCAGTTGGATCGATCGGTTCTCCTCGCCGGTCCTGATGGGAATATTGGGCGGTATCCTGGGCCCCTCGGATCTTTGCTCCCGGTCCCTGGGTCGTTCTCCTTGGTCAGTCTCCATGGTTTCATCTCTCCTAGGATGATAAAGCAAAAGCGGCAATACCTATTCGTAGACATTTCTCCCCCACTATTGATATAGTGGGGCGGCATATACATTTTATAGTCAAAAACATGAACATATACATTTTTTTAACTCAGGAGGCAAGAACATATTCAAGAATCATAGGATTCTATAGGCTGTATGTGGAATATTTTAGGGTGGAACTGAATTAATCTGGAGCAGTCCCCTCTGGTATTGCAGAGGACTCCTCCAGTTGCTGCAGAGTGTGCCTGGGATGGCAACACTTTAGCTGATTTATATGCACCCACTTGTCTTCCCCTTCTGCCAGACTACCTTTGGGGATGCGGATCTTATAAGCTACTGGGGAGATCTTGTTTATAATTTCAAACGGTCCCTTCCATGTAGGCAAAAATGTTCGCTGTTTGGCCTGGTTTTTTTGGAAATTGTATAGATAGACCCGGTCTCCCACACTATATACTTTCCTGGTGGTCTTCAAATCATAGTGAGTTTTCATGCTATCAGCTGATCTTTCTAGATTCCGCTGAGCGTAGGCAAAAGCATGTTGGAGGTGTTTCCTCAAATTCTCCACATACTCATGAGTTGTGGAGGCATTGATCAGCGTCTGCTCTTGGGTCCTGTATAGCAAATGCTGGGGAAGCACCATCTTGCGTCCGGTCATCAACTCAAATGGTGACATTTTGGTTGCAGATGAAGGGGTAGATCTGATGGCCATTAGGACCAGAGGTAATCGGTTATCCCAACTTGGCCCAGAATCTGCCACAAACTTTTTTAATATGCTCCCAATGGTTCGGTTATAGCGTTCTACTGCCCCAGAAGAAGCTGGTCGGTAAGCAATATGTAGCTTCCTTTTGACCCCCAGTATCTCCCACATCTTTGTCATTACCTCGCTGGTGAAATGGCTACCTCTGTCTGACTCAATCCTTTGAGGTAGACCAAAACGGGAAAAGATGTGGTTAATCATCAGGGCAGCTGCTGTTTCTGCCTTGCAGTTTGGGGCCGGGAGACATTCCACCCACTTGGTAAACAAGCATGTGACCGTCAACATGTACTTGTTTCCCCTAGACGAGCGAATCACAGGGCCTATGAAGTCGATTTGCAAATCTGACCATGGCAGTGTCATCCCCCTCTTTTGGAGAGGTGCACGGTGTGTGAGGGATGTCGGCTGAAATTGTGCACACACAAGACACCCCTTCAAGTATTGGTCGAGGTCCTGCCCCATGAGTGGCCAGTATGCAACCTCTCTTAAGATTTCCAGTGTTGTGTGAAACCCCCTATCACCGGCGGTGGCTGCATCATGGGCGTGACTTAACATCAGGCTTCGAAATGAGGTAGGAACTACCGACTGATCGTGGCCAGCTTGGGATTTCCTTACCAACAAACCGTCTTGGATTCGGAACATCTTTGGACATTTCATCAACACTCTAAGGTCGTCCTTCCCAATGTAATCGGTATCAGTCAGGGGAAAGTTCTCAGGGTCCTCAATGTGTTGGTAAAACTTACCAATTATTGGATCGCCCTTTTGAGCCGTAATCAAATCAGCATCAGGTGTCTCCTTACTCCATGTGCAGTTGAAATATCGTTGTGAGCATTTGTCTGGGACCTAGTGATAGCAGTGACCTGGATTTCCCCCAATAGGGACTCTATTTCTATTAGATCCCCTTGGATGGCCCCGGTTTTGGCAAGCTGATCAGCTAAGTCATTTCCAGTTTTGTCTGGTCCCTCTACTTTGGAATGACCCTTGATCTTCTTCCAGTAGATGGTCATCCCATTCGATGTGACCAGATCATCAATGTTTTGGATCAACTTCTCATGTTTCAAGGGTTTGTTGTTAGCACATAACATGCCTCTGGTTTTCCAATTAACCAGGTGCTCCACGAACCTGTTCCGTACATAATCCGAAACTGTGATTATGACCAGTTCGTGGAGTTGATGTTGGACAGCAGTGAGGATGGCTTGATGCACAGCCATCAACTCTGCTACTTGACTACTTCGAAGACCGATTTTGTACCCAGCGGAGGGTTCTGGGGACTCCTTCACCCATGCATTCCCTACACCGGCCACCAGTTCTTTTTCCCCATTGTTTTCAACATGGTAAGAGCATCCATCCACATAGACAGTGGGCATTTCCTCACACTTGTCTTCTTCAAAGACTTTGTGTGGGGAATTAAGGTATGCCTCCATGTTGTCCTTGATTTTTAGACTTTCGTCCTCCAGACAGTTTTCTCTGGCACAATCATGCAAGTCAGCCAGACCTTGCGCGAGGGGACTCTTCTTGTTTTGGCCATATCTGACCTCCAAAGGAAAGCCTTGCATTGACAGAATCCAGGAAGTAATTCGGGAATTACTCACATTTCCGGCCCGGATTCTGTCACTTTGGAGGTATTGCAGAGGCTGGTGTGGAGTCTCCACTATGATGTGTTCCCCCTGGATGAACGGGCGGTAATTCTTCAATGCCCACACCGTTGCCAGGAGGGCCTTTTCACAATCGTTGAATTTTTCCTCCACAGAGGATAAAGTTTTGCTCGCATAGGAGATTACTTTATTGACCTTGTCATGCTTTTGGTGTAATACTGCTGTCAAGCACGTATTAGAGAACCCTTTCTCCAGGAAGAACTCCTTGTTTCTGACAGGGTAAGCTAGGCAAGGTGCTTGTGAGAGGCTTCTTCTGAGTTGTCTTACTGCCTCGGATTGTTCCCACTTGACCCCCCCCCCCTTCAAAAGATGAATCAGGGGTGTGGTGATCTCTGCGCAGCCCTCAATCAACTTTCTGCTGTAATTAGTCAGTCCAAGGAGGCTCCTTAGTTCCCGCAGAGTTATGGGATCCTTCAGTTTCTGAAGTGCTTCCACTTTCTTTTCCTGGGGACAGTCACCCTGAGGAGTAATCTCATGCCCCAAGAAATTAACACGGGTTCTACACCACTGTGCTTTCTGAAAGGAAGGTTTGGCTCCGGTGGCCCTCAACTGTGTCAGAACATAACGGATCTCTGCTATGTGTTCCTCCACAGATGAACTCTTGATGAGGACATCATCTACATAAGCCAGGTTACACCGCGCACCCAGGTCGGGCATGGCCTTGTGTAGGAAAATATTGAATTAATTGCCGGAGTTGAGGTATCCGAAGGGAGTCCGGGTCCATGTGTACTGCGGGCCCCCAAAGGTAAAAGCCAATTTGTATTGGTCCTCCCTACTGACAGGCAGGGTCCAGTATCCATTGGTCAGGTCTATTGCAGCGAATACCTGTGACACCTGAATCTGGGCCAGCCCTTGGTCAATGTAGGGCAGAGGCCATCGGGAAGTATGGACCCTTTTGTTGAGCTCCCTAAGGTCGGCGCAGAGTCTCCACTGGCCGTTTGGCTTCAATATTTCCAGCACCGGATTATTGAAGGTGCTGTGTACTGGACAGATTATTCCCCGGGACTCAAGGTTCTTAATTATTTCAGTAAGGGACTCCATTGATGCGAGAGGCAAGCGATATTGCTTCACAAACACTGGAGTCATGCCAGGGTCCATGGGAATTGTTGTGTGGATGTCGGTGTGACCACAGTCATATGAGTCTACCGCAAAGAGATCTTGGAAATCCAAGAAAACTTGTTTCAACTTTTGCTTCTGTTCCAGAGCCACACAGGCATCAGCTAGGTTGACTCTCTCTTCCACCATCTGCCTGAAGCCTGGAAAGACATCTGGTTTTCCTATCTCAGCAGCCTCCTCCAGCTGGGTGGAGAAGTCCCTGATCAGAGTGCTGATTTGGACTGGAGGCTTCAGGTGGGAAAGGCAGCCCTCATGGACCTGGAAAATCACCTCATCCCTTCTGAAGTCACAAGTCACGTCTTCCTTACCATAAGGGCAAGAAGTGTACACCAGGAAGTTCCCCCCATGCCGGGTAAAGATCCTGTCTGGTGTTGTATTGTCATCACTGTCACTGTCAAAACAGTCCTTGGGGATTGGTCCTAACAGTTCATTTCCTAAATCAATGGAGAAATGTCGGTCATCAACTGCCATTCCAATAATGGTGCCTGCGGCTAGAGTAATACTCTTTATGTCGCTGTTATCCACCTCTATTGGAATGGTGTCATGTTCTATGTTGACTAATGGTGTTGGGTTTACCCCTAACCCTTGCTGTTGGAGAGAAGCATTTAGATGAATATAAGCATCAGGGTTTTTCAATTTTTGTCCTCTTTTAACTTTCACTTCCAGGGAGAATTGTTGGGTCCTTTCTGGGATGGTGACTTCCTCTTTAATCTGAATTTCAACTGCATAAGGTAGCAATTGAGCTGACCTAAATGCTTTTTCTGGATCATCAAAGCCCATGGGATTATCCACTAATCGGGACCAAGCTTTGAAGTTTATTAGGTCCAAACTAATGGCAAAGCGATTGAGAATGTCACTGCCTAAGTAAAAGGCGGCAGTGACGTCTCGCCGACACAACAACTTCTGGACTATGCTCTTGTTGCCAATGGAGATTTTGAGCATACACCTGCTTGGCAGGAGATGTTTGGAATTGGGTGCTTCCAGGTCCATTTCCCATTTGTCTATCAGTTTGAATGTGGGAATGGCTGGATCTTTTGGGAGTTGGTGGAACATGGCTTCGCTGATGAAGCTCTTACCGTTGTTTACACACACTCCGGCGAGAACAGAGTCCTTCCCATCATTTAACTGAACAGGGATGAACAACTGCTCTCCAATTTGCTGAATATCAGCCAGGCTCTCAGCTGATTTCACTTCTTTCTGGACTATAGGAGTGGGAGTGTCTGTGGATTCGTAATGAATTTCAGAGTATTTCCTTCCAGTGTGGAATACCACCTTACACTGGAAGGAAGGTTGATTTTCAGAAATAGAGAGGACCCCCCATCACCAGTCTGTTGTCCTACTGCTATTACTGTCACGTCTGGAATTTGGTTGTTCTGGAAGTGAAATTCTACTTGGTCAGATTTTTGTTCAACCATGTGGCAGGTGCCAATTAAACTAAAATGGTTGACACTCTGTTTTAATTGTATTGGTCGGCTAGTCTGGGTCCAGAGGACCTTGTTTATGCAATATATTAGGGGTGACAACCTTCTCAGTAGGTCATTCCCTAGTAAACAAGGGGTACCCTCTGGAGTCACTACTATGACCGGGTGTTTCATCTTGTGTTGCCCAATTTTGATGTCAAAATCTGCAGTCCCCTCGACGGGAATTTCCTTCCCGTCAAAGTTCTGGAGTTGTCCAGGAAGAGAGGTGAGAGGAATACGGTAATTCTCCCCCCTTCCTGCATTTAGTTCATCAAAGGCCCTTTTGGACAGAAGGGTAGATCGGGATCCAGTGTCCACCAGTGCCAAAATTGTACCCTGCCCCTGTACTTGTACCGGGGCATAGTATCTTCCATCCTTCTCCTCAAGGGGGCACAGATAATGCACATTTTTGGACAACTGGTGGGCTAATATTCTGGTTTTGGACATGGCGAGAGAAGAGATTTGGGCAGAATTCTGTGAAGAGCCTGTGGAATCTGAAAGAAAAAGTTGGCAACTGGAAATGGTTTTGGGTTCTGGACCGCCCCCCCCTTTTTGGAGGCAGTCATCAGGATGGGTTTGACCCATGGGATTTTGGTATTGTTGGTTCTGGTATAGAATGAAGGGCGGCGACAGCTCAATCCCCACATCTACCCAGTCTATTGATTCGGTTTTAGGTTCCCCTGGTTTCGGTTCTGGGCCGCCCCTGCCTTTTTGGAGGCAGTCACCAGGATGGGTTTGAACCAGGGGTTTTTGGTATTGTTTGTTTGTTTGTTTGTTTGTTTGTTTATTATTTGTAATGCGCGAACGTACCCGAGGGTATCAGGGCGCAACATTTTCAGGAATATGCGAAGCTTAGTTACAATAGTCATAGAATGTACAGAAAGGCACACCAAAGTTAAATACAAGTCAACAAAGAGTTACATATATGAAATATACATATAGGCCAGTATGCACGTGGTTACAGTCTGTGCGGGTTGCTTAAGTATCTTAGACAGCCTACGTTTTCAACCAAGAAACTACCTTAGATCGGAAATTCTGGTAGGGTAGGTCCGCTCTGAGATTTGGTGGCAATGAGTTCCACAGTTTGGCTGCTTTCTTTGGGAAGCTATTGCCCCCTATGCTGGCTCGTTTGAAGTTGGGGACTGTGAGGCAGTCTTTGTAGGCAGTTCTGGTGGGTCTCAGGGAGGGTTGTCTGTGGAATCTATTTATAAGGTAAGTAGGGGCAGCATTATTTAAGGATTTGTGGGTGAGTGATGCAGTTTTTAAGAGAATTTTGTTGTTGATGGATAGCCAGTTGTTCTGTTCGCTGAGTCCTGAGATGTGCTCTCTTCTGGAGATGCCCAAGGCCGCTCTGAGGGCATTATTCTGTAGAGTTTGTAGTTTGCTAGTGGTAGCCTTTGATGATCCGAGATAAAGGGCATTGCAATAGTCAAGGCGGGATAGAATAAGGGCTTTAGCGAGGGTAAGGCAGCTAGTGTCAGACAGAAATGGTTTTGCTGTGCGGATTAATTTACATGTATATGCCGTGGAAGAGGCCAAGGAGCTCACCTGTCTTCTGAAGGAGAAGTTAGAGTCCAGGTAAAAGCCCAGAGTTTTGACCTCTTGTCCAACCTTAATGTTGTTCCCATCGATCATGAAAGAGTTATAGGTAGGGCCAAGTTTCTTTAGACTGGATGTGGTGCCTAGAATGATGAGTTCAGTTTTATCATCATTCAGGCATAGTCCATGTAGGGCCATCCATGCCTGGATGATGATGTACACCCTATTTAGCAAGGCCAAATCCTTTCATAATCTCCAGAAAGCGGAAAAGTTGTTTCTGGGATAGGATGATGGGCGGCGACAGCTCAATCCCCACATCTACAAAGTCTGGATTGAAATCCCTTGGGACCCATTTTTCCTTGGGAGGAGTTCCCCCATCTCTGAAGGAGAAGATCCTTTCCCCAGGATCCTCTTGGGATCCCTCTCCCTCAAATTGGAAGACCTGTACCTCCTCCACAAAATGGGTCTGTTTGGGTCCTTTGTTTCTCCTACCTCCTCTCTGCTCCTTGGGTGGCAGACTTTCAGGTGTAGGAGATTTTGTTTCCGGTTCCTGGTTTTCCAGGGGCTGTTTACAAGTTGGAAGGAAGCTTCCTCCAAGGATTTACACCCCCCTTCCCCTTGTGCCTCCTCCCTGGGAACCGGTGGGTTATCGGGGTGCTGCCCCCCTCATTGTTCTGGAGCACCAGGCCCAGGGTTTGGGGCATTCTGCGGTGGCATGCTCATCTGAGGGTTCTGTTGAGCCCTCAGTATGTGACCCAGATCCGGTGCCATATTTTGGACCTGCCGCTCTAACTGTGAAACCCGCTCAGGCTGATACGGGGTCCTGTTTTCTCCCCTGGCTGATCCCGGGAAGGGTAGCTATCCCTTCTCTGGTAATACCCTGGGTTGGGAAGATTTGGGTACCCCTCCACCCTTGGCCTCCCCTCTCCCGGATTAGGTTGTCTGGGCTCAGGGATTTGGGGAAAGAAGGATGGATGGTTTTGGGGTTAGAAATTGGGTTGATACCTGGGAAAAAAGTTCTGCCCAGTGTTTGGGGATTTTCTGCCCTCCTGTGGGAAGTTAGAAGGGAAGTTCCCTGCGTCAGGTGCTTGGCTGGACCCCCCCCCTTTGGGCTGGAGGAGTCCACACATAACCCAGGATTGGTCTATTTCCCTTATAGCGGGGACTTACATAGTCAGGGGAGCAAGGGACACCATTTGTGGGACTACCTCCTTGACTCCCTGTCTGTGATTGGCCTGAGGGCCTTCTGGGCTTAGAATTATTTTGTGCAGACAGGTTTTTAGGCCCCCCCATCTCCAAATCTAAAACGGGGGCAACCTTTACCTCTGCCACCTTGGCAGCAGCAGGGGTGCTGTTGGTTTTGTTTTTTTTGGCTGATTCTTGTTTTCCACTGGTTTCTGCACCTCATAGATGCGGATGGCTTGCTCAATGACCCAGTCTAAAGATCTTTTCTCGTGAAAATCTCTCACGAGCTGGGTCATTATGTATTTGGGGAGAGCATGGAAAAATGTGTTGACGAATTCTCTGCTGTCCGTGCGCACCCTTCTGGTGGTCTGCGCAAAGGCACGCTTCAATTCTTGCACGAATTCTTGTGGGGCCTGATCCTCCCCACATTGCAAATTGTAGGCTGCCTTGCGAGCCTCTTGGGGATTTCTATGCACAGAAAAGTGTTTCAAGATGGCCGCACTATAGGTGGACTATCTTGAATGATTTTGGTCCTCCAGCCCCGCAAAGAAACTGGAGCATTCTGGGGAGAATGTCCATTTGACGTACTGGATGCAGCTACTGCTGTCCTTCAAATGGAAGGTCTCCATCATTTGCTCAAAGAGGTCCAAGTGTTCCCACACAGAATACCTGGAGTTCTTGTGATAAGGCGTGATGACACTCCTGATTGCCTTAATCTGTTTTAAGGGGTCCTTAAGCAAGGCCCTTTTTGCCTTATTGGTCTTTTTGGTTCCGGTAACCCTGGTCCATTCATCCTCCGACTCAGAAGCACTGCTCCCAGAGGTGCCCGCCTGATCTTCCAGGTTTTCCCGGATTCTGCGAGCCTGGGAATGGCTGGCAGAATGTGGGGACCTGGTCTCCTGTGTCCTGTGATGCTCAGAGGAGTCTTCAGATCCCTCCTTGCTACCAGGATTTTATGGGTACCCCCCCCCCACTGACCTAACTGGGCAGAGGTTTTCAGGATGCCCTTAGTGGGCCTACTCTCCTGGGGTTCCCCATTAAATTGCACTGTGCTTGGGTGCCCATACCCGGATGCCCGCCCATCCATTCCTGGGTGGTACTGGCCTATGAGCCCCATCCTTTTGGCTGGATAGCAATCTGCCATCTCTGTGGCCCTGTGCTCATGTGCGCCAGGGGACATGAGGATGGCAGAGTCCAGGGACTGGGAGAGATGAAGGCCTCTGGTACTAGGGCTCCTGAGGTTATGCTCAGGCGTTTCCCTTTCCCAGCGAACTTCATCTCTATCAGCCCCTGCTCCTGGTTGCAATGCAAGAGCCTGGGCTTTCAGTTCCTCAACCAAGGCCTTACTAGACTCTATCAGTCTCTCCTGCATGGCTACCTGTTGCTGGGGCCTATCATTGTGCTGACAGAGAGCCTCATTCTCTCTCTGTGCCTCCTGATTGATCCTGGAGTACTGGGCCAGTCTTTGCTGCAGGAGGGTTACCTCCTGGGTCCCATCCCTACTGGCCTGCTCCTTTCTTGCCAGAGCATCTTCCACCCTCCTGGTGTGCTCTAGCAAGTCGTGATGCTCTTTTTGGAGGTCACCCAGCCCCTGGATGGCCAGGTGATTTTCTTCATTTTTTTCTTTTAATTGGCAGACTTCCTGGTCTAAGGTGTCCCTTTCCTGACTAAGAGCCTGCATCTGTGCCGCCAGGTCGTCCCTCTGCCTTTGAAAGGCACCAGCTTTCTGGTGCTATTCCTGAAATTCTGTCTGGGTGTCCAGGTCTTTCAGAATCAGTTTATTGCTCTCCTCTTTTTCTCTATCCAATTGGCTTTGCAGGAAGGCTACCTGCTTTGTGCATGCCCTGTTGAAATCTATCTGTTGCTCCAGCTTTTTCTGGCTCTGCAGTAAGGAGTCCAAACTGTCTTGGTGCTCCTTCTGCAAAGCCAGAATTCTGGTATCCTGGTCAGCCTTTTCCTGTTGCAGGATATCCATATCCTCCTTCATTTTAATGATGTATTGTCTACTCTCGTTTTCTGACTCCTGGCTTCTGTGTGGCCACTGCTCAGAAGAGACCAGGTCAGATTGGGCCTTTGCTAACGCCATCTGTTGCCTATTTGCCAGATCTTGGCCTTCAGCACATTTGTCCTGCATGGCTCCCATATATAGATACAAATATGCCGCTATCCTGGCAATCTTATTGTGTTCATCTTTGGTTTTAGGAGCCATATATAGTTCACTCAGGGCCACATGTAAGGGGCCCTGATCTCTCCACGTATCTGACCCAGTTGTAGTGACCTGTTGTGTGATCGCCTGCACCCATACATTTTGGTCCTGTTCAGACCATTCACCTCTCACAAACAGTTTATGTAAGAGGTGCTCCCTAGCTATCTTCATATCTACCAAGGTTTTCATTCTGGAGATTGATTGGCTTCGTGACTTACAGACATTTGTATTTTATTTTACAAAACAGACCGTTTCCTTAGAGCGTTCCTTTGAGGAGTGCTTTACAGCGTAACACAGCGTGGTGATCTAACTGGATATGTATCCTGTCAGCTAGCACACTGTATTAATCTGCACAAGTGATAGATCCAATTCAGAATCCCCGGCTACGAGCCCCCACTATGTTAATGACTCCAATCAAGCAATCCCACTAAGTCAGTGCCTAGTCTGGGATGCCCAAGGGAAGCCCTTATTTATATATTTTTATGTCCAGTGCGTGTACTCTGGATGACAACCCTTATATAATACCCCTCTCTTAGAATCCCCCTGACCCACTGAGCCAAGAAGTAAGTTTGTTTTGCAAATTTAAAAGGTTTATTTGAGAATTAAACAATATATATATATATATATGTATATATATATATATATATATATATATATATATATATCACACTTTAATAATACATTAATAATTGATATCACACTTGTGAATATGAGCAGTAATCAGCAATAGGTAATCCTACAATAGCACAGTTCTGGTGACTTATGACTAGGAACAGGGGAATAAGGTATCAGAGAATGCTTTATGGTTTCAAGGAGATGCAAAGATGAATAAAAGGCAGTACAGAAATAAACTTGATATGATTTCAGCAAAAGATAATGTGATCACTTTTTCTTTGACAATTCACTCCCCCCCTATGCAATGTAAGGAGATGGAAGTAACACGCACAATTCTCAGGAATACACACAAATGCAATACAAAGTTCCAGTTCCCCCAGCGAGCTTAGAGGAAAACAGGTATGATTTTAAACACAGGCAAAATCCTTTTAAATGTGGTGGCAATGAAGTGAAAACTATACTCAAATTGCTTTTAATTCCCTATAGGAGGTTCAGGGTGAGTGAGAGATACTTTAAATCAGTTGAGGCCAGCCCTATCAATGATTCAGGGATGGTTATCAAGTTGAAAACAGAATTCCGTGATGGAAGCAAAAGATAAATGTTTTCACACGTGGCTGGAATGAAGCACAATGTCAAATCGCGGCAATTTAGTCGCGTGCGGCGAGCGCAATTACGGAGGCACTATAAGGAGTGGAATCTTAGCTTTAAGATGAACGTTAAATTACATTCCTAGGACACACGGTTCCGGAGATTTTGTGAAGGTAGATTCTCGAAATGAAATTTTAAAGTTCAGAATGACAGATGACAGTTTTGCAGCTTTGAATCAAAAGAAGGGACACGATTTCTATGATGCAGTTCTCAATAGGTTAAAATAGTTTGAATTAGATTATTTTAAACTAAGAGATTGGTTTTTCACAGTTCTGGCTGAGTACTCACACTATATGTTGGACAGGAATGCGACTTCATCACGGATCGGGTCAGGATTGGCTGCGGTTTTCTCGCCACTGGGTACTGGTTCTCTGGTTCTGGATCTCTGGTTCTGGTCTGGTCTGGTCTCTGGTTCTGCTCACAGCGATCTGGGTCAGCTCTCAGCTATCTGGTCTGGTCTCTCTCTGGATAATTCTGCCTTCTGGGTCTGCTACCGGTTCTGGCAAAAGTTCTTGGCAAAGAATTCAAACAGCCCGCCCGGCAGTGAATAGTTTGGTTAGGTTTTGAGGCCTGCTGAAGAGAACTCAGCTTGTGGGTTAGGCCTTTGCTTTGAGTTCTGGAGTCAGAGTTCTAAGTTCTGGTCTCTGTCTTGCTGGAGTCAGTCCGAATCTCTGGATGTGAAGTCGTCTGTCAGCGTGCTCCGCAAGGAAATGGAAATTGAATGTCCCTACCTGTCCTGCACAGTCTCCTTTTATGTGTTTGGAAAGTTGGTGGGTCGGCTCATTCTGCATGCCCAACCCTCTCAACTTATCATTGGCCAGTTCCTCCTCTCTCCCTTGATTGGGGGAACTGGGTTGTGAGTCAGAGTGATGAGGTAGGTTTATGGTCAGAGGATCCTCCCCTTGTCAAATTGCACACAAATCTATTTCTGATCCAAATACATATTTATCTATGTACCATTTTTCTAATATTATATGTCTAGTTAACATATTTTCTGTAGCACCAAACCATCCGATCCCTGTCTTTGTAAGATGCTGTGTCCACTTATGACAGAATTCTCCCCTTTTCATCCAGATAACGACCTCTAAACCTTTCCAGATTTTACACAAATGTGCACCAGGGATATGGGTTTCAGATGATAAAGTGTCAGATTTTTAACATGCATACATTTGGAGTACCAAACTTTTTTCCGCTACTATCCCCAAGAACATACCACAGAGTCCTAACACCTCTTAAAATGTGCACAGAAAAATCACAAGAATGATGATATTATTTATATAATTTTTACAAGTCCGCACTATGAATTATCCATCTTTTTTTAAATGTATGCTCTGGCCCGAGGGGTGTGGTTTTCCAAAGCACATGGTGGAATTTCTGGTTTATCCACTTCCCCCAAGCTCAGCTTGCTCACAGATGCAGTGCCCCTCCCCGTTTCCTTCCAAGAGGAAGCCATTTACGACCCCCCTAATTTAACATTTGCCTGGGCCAAGGACAGTGCTTTGTTTAGTTTCCTGCAGTCCCCAGGTGCTCCTCCCCTAATTCAATCAGAGAGGTGTCATCTCCTTTTGGCAGGGGCAGTAGAATGCAGCCAGGCCTGGGAACACAGCTGCTGATAAAGTTTCAACTCCTGTCGGGGTAGTTGCCGGGCAGAATTCACTCCCTTCAAGCCAGGCTTCAGCCAAATGTCACTTTTGTTCCCAGTTTTCTACATTCAAACCAAACTTGCAATTTTTACACATGCAGCTACAACACTGATTCTAAGTTCAAAACTATGACATTTAACAGTTGCAAACTATGTGACACTCAACAGTAGGTCACTCATTTATTTTAAACATTTAGATTTTAATGTCTTTCAGTCCAATTTCACTTCAGCTGCTGACATCCACAGCTCAGCCAGTTTTGTTATAAACATTGTTTTGGGCTCTTTCTCTTTCCAGATTTAGTATACACACAAGAATACATTCTGCCAAATGTCTGCTGGTGTTCAGTGAGATTTTTGAATATCTTGCAATGTTTAAAATAGGCATTTTTAGCTTGCATTTCAGAGAAACAAAGGTGATTTCAAAGCGCTTTTTAACCAACAGGCACTGCTATTTTTCCTTTGGCACCACCTTTCACCCCTGGCGCTTCCGGTCCATCACGCTTGCACTGTTGGGTGGCAGGTTAGGCAACCATTTTGTTGTGCGCAAAGACTGCGCGGTTCTCCAGGATTCTGGCGCAAATGTGGGCTTTTCCGTCCTCTTGGATTTCCTAAGCCCACAGCACCAAATGTTGCAGCATAATAGTCCAAACGTGGGTCATGACACCCAACAGTATGAGCATATGAACAGGGCATTTTATGTTGCACAACATGATGTATCAGTGTTAAGGATTGATATCACAAAGTGGGACCGAATATAGTGTAAGATAGACTGTGGTTTGGTCATATACAAAAGCAGATGTCCAAGCTCAGCCTTGCCATATATTGGAACAGAAGTAGACTAACAGGTTCATTTCTAATTATTACCAGTGGCTTTCTTTCTACTAGAGATTTCATGCCATGGAGTTCTCAAAATAGATTCTTGTGAAATGTTATAGTGCCGCTGTGTGCATTTTAGATATTAACACCTAATGCTTACTTCCGTGAATCTACAGTGTCCTGCCCTCTGATTGGTGCAGCACAGCAAGCCCATTTTGTTTAAGCATGGGTGTCCTTTACCCAGTGCCCTTTAGGTACTTTTCGATTGAAGCAGTTGCTCGTGTTACTATTCAACACAACATTGGGCAAGTCAGGCAAAACTGTGCCTAGGATCTAATAGGTGCTATGCATTATTTCCATACAATAAATGGATTGCTGCGTTTTGTAGTGTGCACTGTGAGTGCTGTTACGCTGTGGAACCCCAATTCTGATCCAGTGATTCACGTGCTTACAGCGTTCTTCCTACTGGTATGAAATACAAGATTCAAGAACTTTATCCATTCTTCTTATACCCTGAAGTCCTCGGAAGACTTTGTTTTAACATATGGACCTCGAATTTTACATTTTCGTTGTAGTGTCTGCAAGCTCCCACCTTGAGAGGCGTGCTTATAACCACTAACACACGTGCAACCGTGTGCGCGCACATGACAAGTGCACTGTGAGTTCTGTTACAGCATTACAGCGGTCAGGTGTACTCCTTCTTTGGGACAATTGACTATCTCTGGCAAAATCGGTTAACTTGCAAGCTTCCCCTTTGTAGGGGAATCACAGATTACCGTATCCGAAGTAATGGTGGTTTATAATCTAAAAACAAATATGCCCGTAAAATTGCCAACCTGCTGCATCTAAGGACTCTTTGAATACAGCTAATGTCTCTAATACGAACTCACGTCTGCAAACCAAACGACCAACGTCAGCGGGACCAGACATTTGTTTATGTTGCCGCACCTCAAGGAGCACTTCAACCCTTGCTGCTCCTATGGGTTTGCATTCTTTGTCATCTCCCGGGTTAGCAACCACGGGCCCGATGCCTCTCTAATTATGGTAAATCAAACCTTAAATGTAAATACACCTACGATTCAATCCATGTCGGACGCATTAATGTTAGCGTGTGCTTCTCCGTTGATGCCTGATGATGATTTAGAGCTGTTTGCCACTCCAACAGCAATTGTAATAGATGATAAACTCAAGGTGTGTTCCCGAGTTATTCATGCTGTGGACACCTCAGCCACCCTTTTGCTTTATTAACAAGTTGCTGCCACGACTCTATCCACTCAGGGTATTGTGACAGTGTCCTCCACTCAAGCTGATCCAAATGATGGCACACCTCATGAGACATCTAGATATTGATGTAATGCTGCCCCCTGCACGAAATATGAATGTTTACGCTAGACAATCACGCTCCTTTGATTCTATCAGCATCCCCAATTCTATATTCAGGAATAGGATTTCAAAGAGTGGCAAACTCCTCGTTTTCATCTACGTCATCTGTGGCTAGCTTTGCAAAACCTACACCTCGTCCATCATTTGGTTTTCCTCATCAACCCTTTCCACTGTATGAATCCACACTCTCTGCTATCAACACAAGCATCCTCGTTCTTGTGAAGTTGCATGAGAGTGTGGATAAAATAGTAGATCGATGTAATCAAACTCTTGCTTTCCTTACTACTAAAGTTGAATGGGTGGCCAAAGAAATTATGTCTAAATCAGGTTCTTATATTTCCGATCAGATTGGGAATTCAATAATTGGAGCAGTATCCAAAAAACCTAATCTTTCCATTTCAGTAGCTGATCTGGTGGAAGGTCCTGTGAGTCTCAAACAAGATAGCGTCCCTTTATTACCCGACTCATCGGAGGTAATCATAATTGGTTCAAAGTAATTACCTCCCCCAGTTGAACTGACACATACAATCATTGAATCTCAATCTATAGAAGAAACTGACCCACCACAAATGTTTGACCTTTTTCACCCTATTCCCCCAAAGCAAAAATCTAAAATGCGTAGCATTAATACCCAGGTAAAAACTTCACAAAAAAAACAAAACAACAATCAAAACCAAAGAAATCAACTAATTCCAAAACCGGAACATTTATGAATGGGTTTATGACACCTTAAGGATGTTCTTCACCGGAAATTGCAGAACCTTGACAGGGCGAACT
The DNA here is from genome assembly GCF_040938575.1 of Ambystoma mexicanum. Taxonomy (NCBI): domain Eukaryota; kingdom Metazoa; phylum Chordata; class Amphibia; order Caudata; family Ambystomatidae; genus Ambystoma; species Ambystoma mexicanum. The sequence continues at coordinate 784,554,440 of NC_090935.1, read as the reverse complement.
GAATCAAAATCCAGTACCACTGATTCTAGATGTTCCTGTAGCAAAGGTTCCATTTGGGTCGGCAAATTCCCCCATACAAACAGATATTATCAACCTACAGGGTGGTAATAGAACAAGTGAAGTAGACAATAACATTGATCAGATGCAGGAAATTATGAACTATTCCACATATTCTTTTACATCTTTGCCCCAGCTTGACCCAATTCTAGAGAGTTTACACTATCCGTCAATACTCAAGGCAGCAAACAGAGAGGTATCAACCAACAAAATCTGAAGACGAATTCCCTCACTATCTTATTCTTGAGCAGAAGAGAGCTCTATCTCATCCACTGGCAGCGTGACCTACTAACCAGGCAGCAAATGATACGCAAGCTTCTACGTCCACACACCAAGATTGTGAATATGTAACAACAGAAGATAGGCATTCTGCTATGAGAAGAAAAAGAAATGTCATATAACACTCCTACAATTGTGCAGCAGTTTGGCCTTACTATGGTTGATCGCCAGAGGAATGACCCATAGACCAGTAGTAGTACCATATTGATAGCATTTCAGCCCATAGAAGGTCTTCAGTATATTTGTTCTATAGATATTGAGGCAGTAAAATATATTGATGCCCGATATCATGACACAGTCAAGCTAGTGATTCCATCCTACATTGTAGCTGATTTACTATGGCAATCTAAATGCAGCCTTCTACAAGCAGGATTCAAACTTGAAAAGTACAACCCAAAACCTGGTACCATAAAACAAGCCTCTGAATTAAAATCCACCCATCGCATATCCAATCTACGTCATAATCAAAAGGACCCCAATGGGATTCAACACTTGTCAGAGGTCTTTCGATCTTTATCATTCCAACTGTTACAAGTCAATATAACTTCACTGCACTGTTTGATGCACCTCTCTCCTTGAATGAATCACAAATATTTCCTAATAAGTATCTATCTCCTCTGAAATGTGATCATCTAGATATCATGCTACTTATCGAAAACCTCAGCAGCTCACGAGCATCAGGAACTGATGGTTTATCTAATGTTTTCTTGAAAAAGTATCCCCATGAGTGGGCTTCAGTGCTTGAAATTATTTAAACAAATATACACAATACTGGCACTATATTGAAAACATGGAAAGAATCGATAATTATTCAAATTTTTAAAAAGGGCAATCGAGCAGTCCCGAGTAATTATCAACCGATCGCCCTTTTAGACATTCCTGTAAAAATGTTTGCAAGACTTATCTTGAAGGATCTCGAAACCTGGCTGCAGCAATCAGATTCTTGTGATTACCACCAATCAGACTTTGTGAAGGGAAAGAGGCACTTCCCTAAATGTATTTATTTTATCTATAATTAAAGAACAGGCTTTTAAATCAAACCAACTAATGTACCTTGCTTTTATTGATTTCAAACAGCCTTTGACTCTGTTTCTCGCAAACTGCTCTGGTCAAAACTAAGGCAAGCAGGATGTCCACTCCACATTTTATACCTTATCCATCAATTCTATTCAGACACATCGATTAAGGTGAAACTCACCACAAACGGCCTACTTACAGCAGCAATCATGACTAGGTCTGGTCTTAAACTAGGTGGTATTTTAGCTTCTATTCTTTTTAACGTATTTATTTGTGATATTAACCTTGTTTTTAACCAAACCCGTTCATTCCCCCCAAAAATTGTATCATGGTTACTCTATGGTGACGATTTAATTTTGATAGATCAGACACCAATTGGACTAAAAAGGAAACTCTTGGCATTAGAGAACAATGCGTGTGCTAAGGGTCTTATTATTATTAATAACCAAATATCGAATACCCTAACCCTTTGACCGACCAAAAATAAATCGAAGAGTAACTTTAGCTGGACACTTGATAATACACAACTGTCAATGAATAGAAGTACTTGGCCCAAAACATTAATAACAGTGTAACAGATCTCCCCTATTGTAACGAACTGAAAACAAAAATGCAAACACTATCTTCGCAACGGAGACTTATACACAAGAAATATGGGAAATACTCTAACATTCCTGTAATTACGTACTACAAACAAAAAGTGGTTCCTGTAATTATTTATGGTGCCCAATGCAAATATCTAAACTAGGACCATATTGAGGGTACCTAATGGAAAAATATTCTATGTTTACTGAAGAGCACACCGATTGACAACCTACAGTATGAATTAGGTTTGGTCTCACTGGCAACAATGGTAGCATGGCAAGCGCTAATGTTATATAGAAAATTCCTAAGTATTCCTAATACAATTAAAACCTTGCTACCAGTGCTAACCTCATCACTTAATGACCTTCCAGACAGTCCTCTTCATGACTGGCAACTGTACTGCTCGAAATATATGGTAGATGCTGACATTTCAGTTCAAATGTTGCTTGACAATCCGAACAAAGCAAAATCCAAACTGTGGGCCTGGGATTGGATTATGACAGGATGTAGTTGTTCTAAGTATTCTATCATTAACTTTGGTGATTTTGCCACCAAATCTCTAAATACGCTACCTCGCTATCTGGAAAGATTTCCCGACAGTCATTATGAGACTGCGGCTAAACTTGTGGCCTACCAGATGTCAAATTGCCACCCAAATTAAAACTGTGAATGCGGATATAACTTGTCGATTTTGTAAAAATATAGCCCACAGTGAATCTCTAAGACATCTAATCGTCTCTTGTGTAGCTTTAGCCCAACTGAGAAGGGAGATGTTTTTTTAAAATATTTTAGTCAACACAGGATTTTAACGGAAGACTTTTTATGGACAAGAATTTTTAAAGCAGACTCCGTTACTCTAAACATTGCTGTAGTAACGTTCATTTTGCCTTGAAAATTCATAATGGTGTCTTGTTATGGATGATCAGATTTCTTCTTTTACCCTGGCCTTTTATTGTAACCAACAATTCTGTCTGGATAAGGAATTTGATGTAATATATAGAATTAAAAAAATTGTTGGTTTTATCCTAATCTTTTATTCATAGGATTTGTCACTTACAACATGACAATGTAGTATGATGAATGCTAGTGTTAAAAGCTGGAAACTATTGAGGTCTTGAACCAGAAATTGGTATTTTTTACTAGGAATTGGGGAAAGAATGTGCTGTATTTTAGAAGTTGTCTTTCATTTGATTTCCCTTTGAAGTATTAATCTTTTATGTCTATGTTTTTTTTACTATGTGGTGTGTTATTTATTAATGGACATTTTTAGGAAATGCAAGAAGATCATTTTTGTACTGTATATTGTCTTATTGTCTATAATTGTTAACTGTTACCTGTTAAAGAAGAAATATTTGAAAAAGTTGTAATGTACAACTGAAACAAATTTTATAAACAAATAAATAGTGTGTTATAGGCTATGCCTTAAGCCTCATACGTAACAAACCCCAAAATATATACACAATACACTTCTGCGTGACCTGTAATCGTTCAACCTATTATTTGTAATATCACATTAAAAAAAATGACAGAGTCATGTACATTTATCCAATAACTCCTTGCCCTAGCCGACACGCGTTTTCGAACTCTTTCAGTCCTCACTAGACAGGATATCGTGCAAAAGCGCCAACTGGCTCAAGATGCCTATTGTTAGGGAACTCTCATTGCATAGTACAGCGGAGGAGTTTGGAAAACGTTACTTTAGTGTTTGGCATTTTCATGCTGTGGCATTGCCAGTTGCTATACCAACCAGATGCTCTCAGTTCAGAGCCCCCCGCCCTTCCCTCCCTCTTTTCTGTAACAATGGCATCCGCATTTTTGTGGCGCAAGTGACCCAAACATTCTCCAAAACCAAACAGATGCTGCACTGCACGCTGCATGCGCTCTCGTGATCAACACTGGCTTGCGCCTGGCTCAGCATTCCGGCACTATACCAGGTGCACCCCTGTGCTTGGGTAATCCATCCCTCTGTGGGCAGTGGAACAAACACGAGAAATGCTGCTCGGTAACCAAAACCACCAATAAACACCCTTAAATGCAAGACCCAGTTCCAAGGTGCACTCAATAGCCGTTTTCTCCATAGCATTTCAATAGGTAGCCGACCATAAATCCCATATGCGAGCCACTGGATACAATACCTTTTATCCCAGCGACCTACGCTCACCCAGATAATAGCCATATGGGAGTGGCAATTAGATGGCAACTATGCCCACTATACCAGCATGCCCAGTGACGCTAGTCTGAACCATGCACGGGCTAGGCTTATGTTACCCAGTCCCCGACGCTCCTATGCTGCAATGCCAGTTGCTATCTCGCCAGCATCACTACGGCCTGAAATAGCACACAGAAACTAATTATACCAGGCGTCCCCTCTAATGAAGCCTGAGTGTCTGAACCACGCTATCAAATGCGCGCAGATCTGCAAACAACGCACTTTCTTTGTTTCATTAATGCCATCATTCTCTTCCAGCACCGCAATCAAATACCTCAGCGTGGAAGTAAATTATTCTTAGCCTCATTTTCTATTTCTTTTGCAGGAGGAACGAATATCCATTCTGTGGGAGCAGAAGGCCAGAAATACTCTTTTCTAAAATAGCTCATCCATTAATCAGTGCATCAGCTCTTCCCTGGTTGTGTGGGTCGGGCAGAAGGGCCTGTGCCAGAATTCACGGAACCCAAAAGCGAAGGCAGCGGTGGCTGGGGAATCTTTTAAGTGGAGAACCATATATCGGGTGGCGCCTTTACATACTAAAAATGCCAGCTATCCATGGAGCTCTCTGACCAGGCCACACATAGTGTCCTCTTAGCTTATTTGTTTTTCTATCTGTACAATCCCACCACCCCACACATTTATCCTTTTACTGACCCATATGTTCATCCAAACCCCCATTTTATCTTTTGAATCAACTTATATTTTCCTTCAACCCCCTCACTAGCTCACAGCTCGGACCTTGCTGCCCTACACATCGTTTCCTTCTTTCTCTTTAAACACTGCAGGGCCCCTTCACAGCTTTATTGCTGTTCTCTGCCCATCTATTTAGCCCTAATCCTCTCACTCAGTAAGGCAATGCTTCCATTTTCAGACATCTGATTCAGCATTTTTGTTCCTCTTCCCCCAGGATACAGGCAGGCTGTTTCTTTCCCTATCTTCCCCTCCCTCTTCACACATTTGGTTGCCCTTGCATGCTTTGTCTCGCATGGCACTCACATCAGCAAAAGGAGACTTCTGCCTGCCCCACCCCCACCGTCATGGCAGGGGACTGCACCGCCATTCCCCACACATCTGCAGAGCTTGCCTTAGTTCTCTGCTCACTTTAATTTCCATGTCCAAATGGCTTGACTGTGGAAATGGGAAGAAGCTCTACTTTGGTCCCCAGAGAACTTCATCTGTTTAAAGTACCATGTCTTGCCAAGAGTTTTGTGAGTGGAGGGGCATCACTATTTTCTCCAAATTGGCCTAAACAAAAGAGCATAGCAAGGGAAGCAGCACTAAGGGAGATTCAGGAGTGTGGGGGGCGGTGGGGGAGGGGCAGGGAGGAATTCTCCCACTGAGAAAATGGGTTTACACGGTCCCATAGGGTAGCACATTAAAACATCCAATAGATGCAAGTGATCAGCAGACCATGGAGCCTTTCTTATTGGATGACGTCGGCCAGCATTACTAGCACTGCCATTGTAACATACATGTTACTGATTTCTGTGCCCTTAATATATGCCAGCGTTGGCACTGAATAGCACTTCCATGATATCTTTGCCCACAACATATGCTAATATGGCCACATGATTCCCGTGCCCACAATATATGCCAGTATTGCCACTATTACATACTTTCATGATTGCTGTGAACACAAAAAAGCCAGCACTGCCATTAAAAAGCACATTTTCATGAAGCTTGAACCCCAATAAATGCCAACATTACCCTGTAAAATGTTTTCCTGAGGCTTACGGAAACAATATATATGGCAGCATTGACACGTAAAATATGTTTTCATGCTAAAAGCGCTTCAACAAAAAGTTGGCTTTGCTTGGGGCACACTCTAGCATGCATGCACGCACGCACATATACACAGAGGCATTTGCACATACACACGTGTGCAGATACACCCTCACACGTGTATATACACACTTGCACATATTGCCATAGAGGCATCATGTCATAATTGACTGACTAGCTCAGCAAGGCCCGTCTGCTCTGATATCTGTCTGTAGATTCCTGTTCATCCGGTATGCAGCACTGCCAGGAGGAAATGGGAAAACATCAGAGCCTCAAGACCCAGTGCCCCAAGCACGCAGCCACTTCACATATTGTGGGATCTGTGTTTTATTAAATTACAGAAGGACAGCAATTACTATTAACAGGTCCACATAAAAAATCCATTTTTTATGAGGACCTGTTAATAGTAATTGCTGTCCTTCTGTAATTCCTAATGCTACAATTCACTCACTCTACTGAGCAATTGGGATTATTTCCAAATTGTTCTTTGATGTCAAAATGATACCACCCACAGTCTTTCCTCAGTATTCAAAGTGTCTCTTTGTCCAGACGAATTTCTTTTCTTAGTTGAGTTTTGTATTCACTATCTGATTTCATTGCAAGAGGGGCATCCTTTGATTTTTAGAGTTGACAGAGTGGTCAATTTTATAATGACAGCAAGATACTCTTTACACTGAACAAAAGAAAGTAAGCACCTACAATTCTGAGACAGTTGCCAAATGGTGCTTTGTTCTTTAAGGTTTGTGAACACTTTCCATTTAATTTTACGCCTTCTTATAATTACTTTTTTTTAAAACGGATGGAGAGAAAAGGACATGCTGATGCCCATATGTGCAATGTACATATCAGATTTACTGGAGCACACTCACCACCTCTCCTTCTTTCTCAGGTGTTGCAGGATATCCACCCCCAGGCCGCACTCATACACAGCCAGGAAAGGAGACGAGCACTATAAGCAAGCGCACAGCATGGGAAGGGGTAGCATTGATGAAAGCAAAATTCTGACACTGGAACCATTCTGGTCAGGCACTGAAATCCAGCTGCAGAGCAGGAGGCCTGGAGAACTGTCCGCCTGCAGTGAAAGCTCCATTGCATGACAATATGTTCTCCTGTTTGCATGCCGCCCGATGGGAAAGAAGGAAGGGGGTGGGAAGAGGATGTTAATTTTAATGTTAATGGATATTTGTACCGCGCACTATCACCACCGGAGTGGTCCCCTGGCGCTTTCGTGGCTTGGAAAAAAGGGAAGGCGGGGGGGGGGGGTGAGTTAGTGGGAATAAGCTGGAAAAGTGCAAGAGAGCATTGATGTGCTGTTGGCGGCCTCAGCTCAGTGGGTCCGTTGTCTGGGCTTGGGGTGTTTTTACGGTCGGTAGTCACCGTGTGCTGTTGTGCGAGTCTATGTGTGGTTTGTTTTGTTGTTGCAGAGTAGTGAAGTTTGTGCGGATTGTTGTGTTGTAGGCTTGTGGTTGTGTCTGGTTAGAGTTTGAGAGGTGTATGCAGAGGTGGGAAAATGTTAGTTGATTGGTTCATTGGCGTTTCTGTCCTTGCAAATCTGTCTAGGTGTGATACTTGCTATCACTCACTATTCCATCCGAGTGCGCCATTTGCTAATCTTCAATATCCTATCTGGTTGTGAGGAAGGCTAGAGATAACGATTCCATCCAAGTGTGGCACCTAGTAAGACCCACAGTCTCACCACGTGTGGCGCATGCTAACATTACATTTCCATCTAGATGCGTCGCAGGCTTGAGTTCAGAATTCCATCTAGGTGTGGCACATGCTAACATTCATAATCCTATCTAGATGTGGGTGATGAGGCCGATGCACCACACAGCCGCCATTGTGGTGAAAAGGCTCAGGCAAGACTTAAATAGACAATTATCCATAACTTGCATATTATTATTATTATTATTATTGTTATCAATAACAGTAATGAAATAATATTAATTATTATCATTGAAGATAAAAATAATAGTGGGTTTTTAGATTCCTCTTCATGCAGGGTTCCGTCGGCTTCTAGGCACTGTCATTATATGTGTTATTATAACCCACTGTAATGTTACTCAGTGTTTGACCTAGAAGAATGAGGGGCTGCTGGGAATATAGCTTGCACGGTGCATGCTTGTCTCAAGTCAGAGGCTACCCCGTACGCTGTGGAGTCACCTGGTCTTGAAATATTGTGTCTCAAGCGCTCCCAAAATGTGGTCTGTACCCTAATTCTGCCTATACCAACTATGCATACTCCCTAGGTCTATGCCATGCCCTCCTCTAACCTAACATGTGTATCCCCTGCACCTATGTCCTGGCTCCTCCCTAACTCCAACATGTATACACTCCAGAAACCTGTGTCCTCCCCCCTCCGTAACTCAAATGTGTATATCTCCCAAGACTGTGCCTGGACACCCACTTAGCCCCAAGATTTGTACCCTGAATCTGTGGCCTACTAACTCCCTAAATCCAGTATGGATAACCCTCAAGCCTATACACCGCCACCACCCAAACCCTAAAATATACACCATAAGGTCTATGTCCTGCACTCTCTCCAATGCCAACGAGCATGCCTCAGCATCCCTTAAGCCAGTGGTTGAAGATGACAATATGTTCTCTGCTGAAACTGACGCGCATTCCTTTTTGGAAATCATGGGTTTATTTGGCTATTCTTGAATGCTAGAGTTTTCAGAGAGTTTGTTTTTTCTCACTTCTCCAAAGAGTTGATAATTCCTTGATAGTCAATAATATTTTTTGAGAATGAAGCCTTTGAAATGGTATGTTCTTCCATATACTGTATTTTGCATCTACATTATCCTGTTCTCAGCCTTTTACCAGATCAGATAGCTGCAAGGGGAACCATGTGATTGGCTTATAAACTGTCAGGGGTTCTGCAGTGCGCTCCTTATTCTACATCTAGAACCATGTCAGCAAGCCTCGTGGCTCACCCGTACCTCCAGTGGCGTGGGCTTAAAACTCTTCTGCTATTAGCATGTCCACATCCCTTCTAGCAGGGTCTAGCAGAGTCTGTGGATAACAGACATCTTTCTGTTGCAGACTTGCACCACAGTCCACAGTCTCCCTTTCCAGAGCATGGGTAAAGATGTTATCATATCAATTCACATAGCACCGGCTTGAGGAAAACCTTGCTTGCCTAAAGGAAAAGTTAAGTATGAATGTCTTTTTGAGGGGCCGAACAGCAGTCATCCTCTGAGGGATGAAATCTCACAAACATGGGTTCAGAAATATATAACCCTATACGGCGAGGGGATACCCCAAGCTTTATAAATATATTGAAGTGCACTGATTGCCTTGTAATATTGCTAGTGTAAGCACCATCATTGTTTGTCCTATCGAGGTCATCCACAATGACTGTAGGTAATGGCGAACCACCATTCTGCGACTACTACTCCTCCTCCTCCTCCATATACAGTTGATGGCTTATCCATCAATTCACCAGTTTTAACTAGAACATTTTTATTTACCTGGATTGAATTGCCTCCAAACATCCTGCTATTCACCTCAAAATCTATTTACAAGTGTGGGCTCTCCCAGGCAAGTCCACTAAGCCTATCAGAGGGAAATTGATTACCTCCAGCTCATTCTTTAGTAGAGGGTGCTATGATGGATTGCATAGTTCAACCCCAAACATTTGGCATTTGCAAACCTCTGAAAAGAAAACCGTTCAGCAAAAATCCAGTTTTTCGCCTGCTTGTGGAAGATCATATGATCCTTATAATTTCCCATTTCAGCAGTAAGTATGTTCTGTAGAGTCATGGCTAAATAAAGGGAATCGCTTCATCCAAGGGATTGACAGCAGATTCAGGGGACCGATAGATAGAATTAATATAGCATTGGTTTGGGGGTTAGCCCCTTCCCAAATCCCAACTCACTGAATTGCTGTTAGAAGACCAACAGCCCTCCAAATCTGTGTTCTCTGAAAGCTGAAATGCGAGATGAGAGAGTTGCCAAAGTCCAGTGTTTGTGTAACGGGCCCTGCCGCAGCAGTGGTTCTGGCTGAGGAAGCAGAAGGAGGTGGTGTTGGAGGACCAGCGTGGTGCCAGACTGCAAAGGAGGCCAACAAACATTCAGAGGAAGGGAGTGAGGGGAAGGTGGTGAGACGCGAACAGAGAGGGATGCAAGAGGGGTATAGAAGTTGAACCCCAATTTAGAAATGGTTTAGGCCATACTTATTTGGCTTGTTAATGTGCAGACACATTCTGAGTTTGCTGGAGATAGACATTTGGACACTTTGCCAGTCACAGATGGATGAAATTGAAATAGTGTAGACATGATGAAACAAGCCACAATGTACGCCTGGGAAGCATTTTAAATGTTGACACAGAGTAGACAGATGGAAAAAACTACTTTTTACTTGGCTATTTACCTGTGTCCCTAAAGACAGGTCAGAATAACCCAGGGTTAGGAGCACGGGGAATCGGGGAAGGGCAGGGAGCAGCAGAATCTAGTGAAAGACATTGCTTCATTTGTTGGAGGCCTCTGTCCACATTCAAGATGTGATCAACAGCTATCTGCTTTCCAAAGAGCTAGGAGGAGGTTTGGACTTTTTTTTTCAAAATATATCATTCAAAGGTTACACCAAAGCACACTTAACTGTGTACTAAAATGAATGTTACGTTATGCTTAAAACCAGGTAGCAGGTATAAAATAATAAGAGGAAGGAGGATGAAGAGGCCCATGCATGCCAAAGCGAAACAGATTTTGTGAAGAAATTGTATTTTCAGTTATATTTATATGTTGTACTGTTTTCTGTAAGGTTTGATACAAACCAGATACACAATAAATAAATATATAAATATAAATACGTAAATACTCAAATACATAAATAAATAGAATTGTGTTGGATGGGCTATGCTTGCAGTCCAGATAGGAACAAAACGTTGGGCCAGGATAAGAGTATCTAGAACTGGCTTTAAGGGAGTTTGAAGGCCAGGGTGAAACATTGGAAAATGCAGTGCCATGAAGAAGAATATAGAAGAGATGTGTTCTACTATTTCTTTTTTCTTTTTACAACACTTCCAGGAACACTTGCATCTAGGCCTGAGCTTCATGCAGGGCACACAGGTCTCTCCTCCCACAAAGGGCCACTGAGCTTTTCACTAATTGCAGCATTCAGGTAAAATTATAGGAAAATAAAGGACTGCAGGGTGCGGGGGATGCTAATTCCTCTGAAATGTGAGACCATAGGCCAGGGAGTCCATTATCCCTTCAGCTGAACAGAGAGCTTGGCAGCAGTCCATCCCAGACTCAGAATAGAAGTTCAGTGTAGGCCTGGGTAAGCACAGTGTTCCAATATGTCAGTGGAGACAGCAAATATCACTGAACGTCTGTTTTTGAATGATCTCTTTAGCCTGGCACCTCCACTTCGAGAGTGCTTCTTTGGCTCCACTGGCCGTGTTTACCAGCACTCTGGGCCTGACTTGGTCTTATTAGGTCTGCCTGACTTCCGGGCCGATTGCGCGCACACACAGGCGTGCATACTTGACACACCTGGGTATGTCATTTGACACGGGAATAAATCGCTTCAGCCCGATCCAGCCTGACCAGGTCCCGCTATGCATGCCTGACTTCCGGGCCAACGGCGTGCGCAACCTGACACACCCACGTGACATGCTCGAGCATGTCATGTGACACGGAAACGAAACCTCTTAAAAAACAGCGAGCGCAACACGGCTGTGGTCGCGCTGGCATTTGGCGTATCACTTCGAACACATACGCCTAGGAAGGTGCATGCAAGTAAGTCTTGGGGGACCTATTGGGCTTGCTACAATTTACCACCCGCATTAATGGGATAGTTTTTTATTGGGTGTAGAAAACTCGCCCCTGCTTATGAATGAGTTACCTTCTGCCCCCAACACTGTGTTCCGTCCATACTTGCCTAAACCTACTAGAAGTACTGATCCACTATTGTTATTAAGATCAGTTTGCTGTGGACAGTGGCACAAGTACAATTGAGTGCCCTTAATACTTCTATACTTCTGCATTCATCTACAGATCAGAAGCATGGAGATTGGTCAGTCAAGTTGTGCCTCCGTTTGAGGTATACCCTACTTTTCGACTTTAATGGAAGCTAACACAGGGTGAGTGTATTTCTGTAATTTGTCAATGGAATGATTCCCACGTCCCAATGACCATTGAACTAATACCTAGCATGTAGAATGCTGTGTCCTCAATGTTAGGTGCAGTTGCCATGCATGCAACACAATGAGGGCATTGAGAGCTACACACTACAATTGAACTATGAAGTGGTGTATCAACAGTCTTTGATTGTATAGATGAATGACACGCATTTATGTGCCTATTCATAATGCAGTGCATGAAATCTAGCAGCCGCATAGTGACTGTGGTTTACTTTGTTTTGATCCCACAGGCTCCCTCCCAGACTGTTCCAGTCCTTTGACACCTACGGCAAGGTGGTAAAGTACTATTCCATCTACCGTATTTTTGTTTCTCATAAACTGGTCTCCGAATTACGAACTATACCAGCCTTGAGGAATCTTAGACTGTCCTGATGAATGTGGCTTTATCAAAGTTATGCCACTGAAACCGTTCGACGGTGTTTGCTACACTTAAAAAGGCGCTAATTAGCCTATTGTTGAGAGTTTGAACAAACCTTTTTACATTGTCCTACATCCCTTTAGTAAAAACCAGTCCTAGAAGGGAAGTGGTGACTGTATTGTCTTTGTGTCTTAGGAAAAGGAAAGCTTCCTTTTTCCTTGTATTTGTGTCGTTTTAACCCTAGCAGTCCAGGGTCAGTGTGACAATCTATGGGTCATTAAAGGATTTGTTACCCCATTAGATGCCCCACGAGTGTTCAAAAAAGAAAAAAAATATCTTCTTTACCTTCCCTGGTGCACTTTTCTTTTTACTCTAGTCTCTTCCAATTCATATATACTTGGAAGAGAGTGGTATAGGACTTACAAGGCTGAATGTGTTACATACTATAGAAGTTGGTAATTTTACTCTTATTCTGTCACTATTAGACAGGCGTTGTAACGCCGCAACCTAGTTGAGAGTGCACATTAGGCAGGGATAGTGTTTTTTTCGCTCTATCCTACTGTCTTCTGCCACAGCCTTGACTTTACTCTAGCTAGACATTAGCTTAAATTGTTGTCCTTACCACAGGTTCTGACTTTGCCAACTGGACCAATCCTGGGTCTCACTTGGCTGCAAATAGCTCATAACACAGATGTGTTTTGCCTACCTATTGTGTGAACATAATTTACTGTGGACAATACCCTGTTAACCCTGTATAACTGCCCTCTTGTCTAGTGATGATCTGAAAGGGCCTGAGCAGGAAAGCTGTTGTCTCTGAACTACATTTCCCAGTGTTCTTCTGGAATGTTCTACATTGAACTCCGTGTTAACTAAATTCACTCCTTTACCAGCCCCAGATATTCTCACCCTTTGGTAAAACCACCCTCCTGGGGAAGGGCTCATGCTCACAGGTTGTGGTTGGTTCTGTCATTGCTCATATCTGTCTGAGGCCTGCTAGCTGTCCCAAGCTTCTCAGTTTCCTCGAGCTCCTCGTTATCATGTCCAACCAGGCAGAGACCTCATATTGCACCATCTCAGAAAGCAAGGCCCATCATTCCCCTCACCAACACCAAGGGCAGACTAGCAGACTAGACAGGTAGCCGGCATCAGCCACAGTGTTAGGTCCCCGATATACCCACACACCCTGAGATGATGGGCAAGACGTGGAAGGGCCTGAAAAGGAAAGCTGTGGTCTCTGAACTACATTTTCCCAGTCTTCTGGTAATCATATGGTAGGGAGTTAGAGTTTCCACCTTGGACTTCTGATTAATGAGTTACTAATTTTATCATGTACGTGATGATGTTCCAGACTACCCCAATGCTTACCCCTCATCAAATACCAGATGTTCAGCTTCTTCTGTGCCTCCTTGCCAGTTTGACTTCTTGCACATTCCACTTCACTGGCCTTCACGCTCCTCACATTCACAACCTGCATAAAATGACAAACTGGAGACATGCTCGAGCTTAACGTAATTGAGTACTCTCTCATTTCACATGTGGGTGCCACCAATGTGACCATTTGTTTACTAGCAATTAACCTCAGTGCTAACCAATAGCTACAGTGCAGCTTCCGGCTGGAGCCTGTTGGACATTCACTTACCTGCAGTGGCCACAAGACCAGCACCTAATCATAGCATGGCTTGGGCTAAGGACTTTAGCAGATTGGCAGCAAACATGCCCAAACATATATCACTTGGAAACCTAAGCAACAAACTTGATTTATGTTTTAAACCTGTTGGATTTTGGTGACATTTAAGAAGCAGAGAACCAAGAGTCCAGTCAACCCCCGAATGCACCTCATTCACTACCACTCCGGTATGTAGTAACACCCAAACCACTTAAGAAGTCCAACACTTCCCTTCACGAATGGACTGTGATTCTTGTCCCACGGGACATTTGCCAGAACCATAAACTTATCCAGAGGTTCATAGGTGAGCTGGGACTCCTGGATAAGCATAGATAAGCATAGGTACTCATCCCTTTCTCCTCTCTCATTACAAATCCTACACTAAGACAAATATGCAGTAAAGGAGAAAAAAGGCCGGACAGAGTGTGCAACGTTGCAACGCACTCCAAACCACTTCCCTCTGTTGAGGTTCTCCCAGAGCTGTCTCACTTTTATTTCACAAAGAAATTGACAGGTTTTTTTTGTGTCTGGCTAATGCTGGACCCAATTCCCTATGTGCTCTGTGTGACTGGCCCCCTGACACTGCGTGTGTGAGGATTGTTCTGCTCCTCGCAAGGGTTCTGCTTTTCTGTCCTAGTTAGGCATTGCTTGCGCTGGTTCTTCATTCCCACTAGTCTCTGTGATTGGTTTACGATCCGCAGTGGGCAATAGATAAGACTCTCTGGCTGCACATGTTCATCTGAGGTTTTGAAGAGCTCAGCAGTCATCTTTGGTGCAGACTGAAGTCCTGAGTGGGGTACTGAGTTCGGGCACTGCATACGCTTTAGTGCAAAGAGAACAACAAGCTATGATATAGATTTGTACCCTAAAGCAACTAGTGTGTTATTAATCACGAATACATGAATGTGTTGTTTTGCCTCTGAGGTGGGTACACACGCACATATTTAGGTCAGATGTGCACATGCCACAGCCCATAACTGCTGGACCCATATGCAGGCAAACTTACATTTGCTGTGTTGGGATGTGGATGTCATGTCTTGGCGACCCCTGCCCTCCCTATAAATTATTACAACACAACATTTGGTCAAGTGTTGGCAATAAAAGGCTGTAGGTTTTTATTGTTACAGATATGGTTATGGAACATAAACAATAATTGCATATCGTAATAATAGAGTACTTTTGGGCACCGGGTCCTGAGGTTACCCCCTCAGGCACTTGCCGTCTTCTTTGTCCGACAACTTGTTGTGGGCACCGTACAGTGTCCTGGTTTCCCTTCTGTTGTTCTTCTCCCTTTTTCTAGGGTGGGAGGGACTGCGGAAAAGAAAAAGAAAGAGAGACGCTGAGTACACAGCAAACTCTCTGGATGTTTGGGTCCCTGTGCAGGGTCCATAAACAGCTTGTGTCTTTCTGAGCTGAAAGCAGCTCATTATATAGGACCCAGGGATAGCCCCTGAGCCTTTGTAGTGTATCTGTGGGGGCTGTGAAACCAGCACCCAGGCCGGCATGCAGCTAACAGTCTGCCCCTCGGGGGGCTAATCTTTGTTGTTCCCCTGGCTGACCTTGCTTCCCCTGGGTGCTTAGCACCCATTTGTTATTGTGGAAGGTTGAGGTGTTCTTTCACACCTCACCCTTCCAGCACTTTGTAGCAAGGAGACTGCTTGTCTCCTTGTTGTTGGGGGAGGGAGGGGAGCTCGGCCTTTGGGAGTGCTGCTGCCCCTCTCTGGGGCAGCAGTTACCCTGCCTTGCTTGGGGCTGCCCGGCAGCATTGCCCACACTTGCAAACACATGCACTCAATGCATGCACACATCACAACTCAACAAGTACATTAGAACTCACGTTGCATAGAGAAAAGCAAAACTCACAAAATTAACACAGTTGTCTGAAAATTCTCTAAACTTTCTAAAGATAAGCAGATCTGTCACCATGCTCACACCGTGCACAGTGTCTTGAGCGGTCAACGGCCAGCTTGGTTTCATTGAGCAATGCGATGCGGCTTCTCTGAGGAGACAGCAGCATGAGGACACATCAGGTGTGTATTGGACCAGAAAATAAAAAATGAGTGCATTTGAAATACATTCAACATAAAGAATGAAATGTCCAACTGCCAAAGTATCCCAAGAATTACTTTAAAACATAACCAAATCAAAAGTTATGGGATGGAACATCCTGTTGATACCATTACACCAGGTGATTAAATCACAGATGACATAACATCACACCATTAATTGATTTGCTGATGACATAGATAATCACATCAGATCTTGCTGCATTCTGCTAAAGCACACACTCACAAAGGACGGGGCTAAAACGTATGTGAGGAATTCGACCAACCGCATGGTGGGCATACGCTCGCTTGGGCTTTTTTGAAATGTTTAATTAGATGGAATGATGGTAGACTGACCTCATGAAAATGTGTGGGGCTAATCCACACATGTTCCTATACTCACACCATGACAAAAGCATAGACCTGTGTAATACGGGCTGCTCAACGCCTGCAGGCACTGTCCATCCCTTTCATATTGGGATAGCTGAGGAGTGCACAATGTCATACTTAGGAAGAGGGAGGGGGAAAACACCCCTGCCATCTTCAGCCTGATTAACTGACAAAGGCTCCATGGATATGCACTGCTCTTTTTATACGCCATACAGCTGATGGCAGTGATTATCATATCAACAGGCCCACATAGAGCCTGGCTGCAGAGGATAACAAAGGAGGCAGGAAACCCAACAACCTTTCAAATGCAACTGTTTCAACCTGAAGCCAGCTCCCCCCTCTCATTAACGATGGCAGGAAACTGTCATGTCTGGGACTGTTGTTTTCAGTAGGCCAGACCAACAGGGTGAACCCATTCATAAGGTGCAAGAATGTGGCTTGCAGGAGCCAGAGAGTTTTGTGCCACTGCATCTTCAAGGGAGACCTAACAGGAACCGCACAGGCAGGACTATTAACCAGAGAGACTCTTTGAAAACAAGAGACAGGAAGATAGGCGGGATTTAGTAGCACAAGGGACTGAGGCTAGAGCTCTTTCTGTTGAATGAAGGATTCCGCCATTTTAGTTCTGGGGCACACACCATGTTCCTGTTTTCACCTCTTTACCTTTCCTATTGCAAAGCACTCTGGTTATGATCTCACACATACATGAGATTGTTGGTAGGGACCCCAGGATTGGTTCATTAAGGTAGGCATAGCCTACACCAATCACTGTGGCCCACTTGGCTTTAAAATCATCGGGCTAAGCACTCTTTTGGCAGATCATCTGAAGACTTCACCAGAAGTAACAAAGAAGAACTCAACCTTGAACCATGGCTGAAGGTACAGTCTGCCATACATGCAGCAAGCTTATTGGATGGGAAGTGCCAGAAGGTCTCTGAACCTACACCCAAGGATAAGGCAGCTGCCTGCAACACACTCCTCAGTTTTGGGCCGCCCACCTTAAAGGATGACACAAGCCCACTGAAGAAGCTGGGAGAAGTGTCTCGACAAACATCTACAACCGTCCGCCTTAAAGGACATTTTCTAGCCAATCGAGTTCCTCGATTCGCAACCAACAGCAATGCTGACCATTGAAAAGCCGCCGTTGCATAAAGACACCACAGATGTCTCGACCAGTGCTTCAGAGCCACCGATCAACACTGAGACAACCATTCCTAACACTGAGCAGCAGTGTAGGCAAGCATGCAACCGTTCGTGCAGCTTCACTCACCGTACAGCCTTGCCACCTGATACCTGCAGATGACTCGACCCTGTCAAGCACCAAAAACACCTACATCTCAAGGTACATTGTGGTCTGTCCCCCTGGTCCTTCATAGAAGGCCTCTAGGGACATTCTAAGATATGTTTAATACAACCTTGACATGAAACTCCTTTTATCATTGGGTAATAATTGTATTTTCACTGTGTTGCAAGTAACCAACAATTCACGACCTTTCGGAGATAAGCCTGCCGTTCCGTCCACTTTACCAAAACTGAACAAGGAGGTTCATAATTTGCTTCGTATTCCAATATGTTTGGATCTTTTCTCATGTATTAAAGGTGTGGGGCTGATTGATGGTTTAGAAACAGATATTCACTGTTGGACCACTGCTACCCTGGAAGTTGATTCGTCACATTGGTGGCAGATGGTCGGATCTAGTTGGAGCCTTGAGCACAGTTTAGTCACCAAATGATAATAGTATGGGCATACCTAACGTTTAGATCATTGCTAGGTGTTTGTTGATAATCATGAATCTTGACATAGAGACTGTGAAAGGGATAAGCAAGGATGTCCTGTGTGTCTTATGTTAAGAAAGGGGACTTCCCCACAGCACCAGGATTAATAAACCTGAGTTGCTGACCAGGCTCCAAGCTTGGGTAGAAGCGAGGGTGGCTGGGGAGGGGACACCAGGGGATGGGCTAGGTCATGTGTACCTGAATGAAGAAGACCTTCTAGAAGGGGGGTGGAAGATGACAAGGAAGACAACATGAGTAGTGTTTCTCACCAACCATTCCTCCGGTGGGGAAGTGTGGTTTCTTAACACTCCAAAGTGTCAGGCAGGTCAGGGGCTAGTGTATCATCCCATAGGTCCCAGGATTCAGCACAGCCACTACGTGGGCCAGTAATTGTTCTGGTTGTTAACGATGTAGCGGCTAGAAAGCACCTGTTGGAGTAGAGGAGAATAGTGCTGCAGGAACAAAAACAATGGGACAAAATTGCCAGAGCGGCACATGGCCGCCATAGAGCTGCGCAAGCCAGCATTCGAAAAGAAGAAGGTGCCAACAGATCTACCTATAGTGAGGGCAGCAGTACTGGCTCAATCTGAGGGGCCGAGGATAAATCCTTGCGCCACATCCCCAAAGATTTAGTGCAGGCTTATGAAGTGGGAGGGATATTTTTGATTAGTTTGAAGCCCCTGAGCTTGCTTTTCAGCTACAGGAGGTGGAGGAGGCACTGTGTGGTGCAGCCCTGATGAGTCGCTTACGGACCCAGGTGACTGATGCAATTCTTCAGTTAACTCCTGAGGATAGGCCTGTTTATGAGATAGATAAATACTTGATTTTGCTTTTCACCATTAACAACAGGTAAAATACAATACAAATTGAATTGTTAAAAGCAATTGTATTAAAATATACAGTGCAGATGTTAATAAAAGAAAGACAATTACAAAACATAACATTTTTTTTGCCATGCGCTTAAAAGATTAAATAATATACTTGCATAAATCATCAACAAAGTGAGTATCAACACAGGACAAGACCAAGTTCAAAGTACCAGAGACGTGCCTGATATTGTTGGCAATAAAAATCTTCTCAGTCACAGGCGTCTCAAATCTAAAAGTTTTCCATAAATGAATAAGTGAATTACGTTCTCACCATCCCCACTTTCACAGGCGCAGAACTTGGTGGTGAACTACCAAGGCATCTGGGCCCTCAATGGTAAAAACTTTTAGTCGCACCATTGCCATAATGCGTCTCTGCGCTGGTAAATGAATGACACTCACCGAGAAGTTCTCGTAGTTGGTGCGATGTGCCACCATTATGTGACCCAGTGAGCGTAGGCTTTCTATTTATAGAAAGATCAAAGTATCTTCTTCTTGCTTTCATGAACAGCTGTTGGTTACCATCATCCAGCTTTCTGCACAGGATAGCCCAATTTATTAGAAAATGAAATTGCACATCCTCGGCAATACTTGAGGAGCTCTAGAGAATCCATGAAGAGGGGTAATTACATTTGAAGCATTTGCTCTTAAAAGTACCTAAATACCTAAGTTGTTAGGTACGTAGTAACAGTGTCAACACATTTGATGGAATGTCAATGATGGTTACAACAAATCATATAATAAAAATAATAATAATAATAACAAAAATAAAAATAATTTGTGTTACATAAGATCGCTCCAGCTTCTAAGGGCAGGCACAGGATTCGAACCCATGAAGGGCATACTGCCCTCATGTCAGGGACTAGAGATTTTCTAGTGGTCTATCCACCCAAATACTTAATTTGGGAAGATGAGTTGTATCAACTAGGCCTGGAAAATTACAATCCGTAGGGAGATTTCAAAGGTTGCTGACAGGTATGTGAATGCTTCAGTCCAAATGAAAGCTCAACACACCTTATCCAGAAGGACCGTGTCAGTAAGGACAAAGGTAAGAATGCCACCGTGTTGAATGACCCCTAATATCATAATGGCAAATCACACACATGGGACCCATGCCTCACAAAAAAGAAAAGAGATAGAATCCCTCACACTAGGAAACTACTTAACAGCGCCCAAACTGTGCTTTGGTTGTAAAGATGTGTGTCATGCGAAGGGCGATCTAGCTTGCAAGGGCAAGACCAAGCCTGCTGTAGTCATGGAGGGCTTCTGAGATGAAGACTTATCACTACCCAATGAGTAGTTCCATGTGCACAGGTTCTCCAGATGACACCCCAACTCCAAAAATACACAGGTATATATGGAATATTTCTCCATATATATAGCCTCAAAACAAATTTTCTATGAGCTCTTGGCATTGCATCCCAGCAAGAGTGGGCACAAGTTAGACAGCACTTAAAAGACCCAGAATGTGGGTTGGGAGATCTAGCACAGGTTCAATTGCTATAGTAGTGTTTATCTGCAGGGGAGAAACACACTGCTTAGCCATTAAAGATTCCATCCACTAGGCAGCCTGCATGGATGTGATCTTTCAGATGCAGAGAATGTCGCAATGGTCACTTAAATGAAGGCTCTGCACAAAGGCAAAGAAGATGCGCTTTAAGTGGTCGGAAAAGAGGCACTCCCTCGTGTAGTGTGTAAGACTGGTTAACATTGTAGCTCAACTTCGAGTGCCAAAGATCAGTGAGGTGCCTCCTGAGTTGGCTACTCCTGTGGGGCATGGATCAGTGCTCTTAGGGTTGCCTGCTAATGAGGGGGAAAGGTGCCTAAGATGGAATAAGACTGTAGCTTCATATCTGAGGGTCTTGCTAAATCCGATTGGCCTGTCATTAGCCGGAGGCGCAGGTCAGGGTGATTTTTGAAAGGCAAGGAAGGACTCTGACACTCTAGCAGTTCAGGGAAGGCAGGTGGCGGAGCAATCTCAGGGTGAAGACCCTGGCTTGTACATAGTGTAAATCGTCTCTTGTACAGTGAGCCCAGGAACCCTGAGGCAGGGAATATCAGAAACTGGTTGTGTCTCAATGTCAAAGGATTTCCTACTGGGGTTCTTCACAACATATAATTGGCTGTCTCCTATGCGTGACAAAGACAGCTGACGGATTGTCAGCTCATTTGGTCTGGTCCCAGGCAGGGGCTATGTTTTTTTTACATTTTACATTTTTAAACTTTATTTATGACACAGGTTCTCATTACAACAAGCCAGAATTGATCAGTACAAGAATATTACAAGCAGAGAACATTGACGAGCCAGCCATTCCACTTATCGAGAGAGCTGTGAAAAAGATAGATACTAGAAATAAAGTGCTGCTCCAGGAGGACCGACCCTGGGCATCACAAGTCAAGAGCAACAAAACTGTTTCAGACACCAATATCGAACATTCCCCCCTTAACAGCATGTACATGTTAGCACAGCGACACCACAGCATCAGCTAGTGCCCCTCTTCCCCAGGATCGGTATCTGCACTGCCCTCTGACATCCTTGTCTGGAGGAAGACCTTAAATGGGCCCCAGATGTCACTAGGCCTGCTTCTGGCTGACAACATCACACAATATTCCAGCTCCACATCGCAGTAGACAGGGGCTAAAGTTTGAGAGTTTGGCACGTGACATATTTGCCAAGCAACTGGTAAGTCAGGTCACTTAATTCAACTTCCAGTGGCTGTGAGGTCTTTGTGGGAAAATAGTATTGGCAGCTGGGCAGGTTTTTTATTGGAGGGGTGTAAATATTTCCCACATATATGCATGTACAACCAAGCTTAGCAAGGGAGCCCAAACCAACCAAGAGTGGTTTGGGTGGTTCTCCCCCCACAAAAATACTTTGAATAATGGGTCAAAATAGTGCATTATGTAGCACATTTTGTTTGAAAATTTTGTAAAAAGCCAGACAGTTTGCAATCGGTTTTGTAGGGTAAGGCATGAAAATATCCAATAGATGAAAGTCACCAACAGTGCACAGAAACATTTCCCAACATATGTTCATGATGCCTCAACCCCACATTATATGCCAGTTTAAAAACATGTTTATGCTGACTGTGCCCACCACACATCTCCATGCTGGCTCCACCTATACATGCCTGTATTCGCATATAAGAACATACTCATGTTTCAGTTAGGGAGGATTCTCAATATGTGCTAATTTCCCTTACCTTTTGAGACCCCCCAGCAACTTTTCTGGATTTCTAGGATTTGATTTTTTTTACCTGGGAAGAGTATGTATTTTGATGTGTGTTTTACTTTTGTGTTCTTTGGTTATGGAGTTTTAAAACAACTCCATAGACATCATCTTTTTCTGTGTGTCACACAGCACCTTCAGTGCAGTGGCACAGGGATGTCTTTCAGACTTCCCAAGGTTTAAATACCTTCTCTGGGACTGACTACCGTCTCCCAGAGCATGTAAAGTTAAATTGACTTTACTAGTCTCTTTAAATTTACTGACCCAGCATATACTATCTTACTATAGAGTGCTAGAGAGGTTGCCTAGCTTCCCATGAGGAAAAACACTCATGTAACAGTCAAATGTGACCCTTTCCTACTTTAAATGGCTGGTGGCAGTGGTTTGATCAAACTACCATGACTTTTTCCCAACCGCTAACAATGTTAGCTAAAAATAGGATCAGCCATGTTTTTCAATATGGCGACCAAGAACTATCTGTAAAACAGACTCCGTCGACTTTTTTCACCATTTCTTTAAGGAAAGGTCCTTCTTGTGTTTGTTTCTGCGCGCCAAACCAGGTTTGGCCTCTTTGTTCGTTGGCTTTTGGCGAGCTTCAGTGCTGAAGCCCTCCTCTGGCGCCATTGTGTCTGGGGTGGACAGGATGTGAGGGAGGTGCCGGAAACTCCTGTGCCTAGTCTCCTAGGAGACCTGAATGCACTCTGGTGTGATTGGCCGGCTGGTTGTCCAGTAAGGACAGCCACCCTGCTGTGTGAGTGACAGCCAGGCTTTAATGAATGGGGGAAAACTGTTTAAAAGCAGGTCTCTGGGACCAAATTCTTCTAATCTCTGTGGGAAAGACTTAACCGTTATCTACCAGAACTGTGCTATCCTATACAAAGACTCTGAACCATTGACTTTGGCCCAGGCCTATTGAGAAGAATTGCTGGTTGTATTTAACTGAAACCCTTTGCCCTACCTATGAATGTATTTGGGCTGTCTATTCTTATAACCTTGTCTTTTTACCCCTTTATTAAGTATTTGAAGTGCCATTTTGCTCCCACTTCAGGGGAGCTAAACTTGTTCATTTACTTACCGGTTGTGTATTTGTGGTTTATTAGTGTGTGATATTGAGCTGCACTTGCTAGTGTAATGTTTTGGAACTGACTGAGTAAATAAATGTATATTCTTTTACCAAGAAACCTTGAGTAAGTGTATATTTGAATCACTGTATTTGTTGGTCCTGTGTGTAACTTGTTCTACTGCTCACTTAAACTCTTGAGATAAGTCTGGCTGCTCAGCCATAACTACCACTTTAATGTGTAGTACAGGCTTGTACCAAAGGGGAAATTGTGCTTACACCTGTAGTGTTAATTGCATGTAGTGTTACAAAGGGCACTACATGTGATTCTGCCTAACAGTTTCCTTTGTGCATAATGCTAGCAATGATACTATAAGAAAGCATGTTAAATCTAGTTATGCCAATATTTTTCAGTACCTGTACATAAGAAAATTCTCCAGTTGACTTTGCCATTAAAAATGCCCTGCCACAATCAGAAAACATTTCCGACATGCGAATAACACTTAACATGCTTGCTTTATACTAAAATTCCAGTACAAAAAGTTATGCCACAGTAAGAAATGGCTACATTGCCTATACCAAAATTCCAGTCTAGCCGCACAATAACACTTATCATGCTTGTTTTTTCACAGAGCATCTGTGATAAAGCAAACATCATGATAAGTGTTATTACATTTCTGCAGCCAGTCTGGTTAAGAAAACATGGTAAGTGTTTTCTGACTGGCATGGATTGTTTAACCGGGTATCAAGGTTAAAACAAACATGATAAGCAAACAGTTTTTCCTTTAAAGGTGATGCCCATAACCAGACTGGTTCTAGCCACACACTCTTATCATGCTTGCTTTAACCATAATGCCCAGCAAACAATGCCATGCCAGAGGCAAAACATGTAACTAGGCTAACTGCAGCAATGCAGTCCAGTTTAGCCATGTTACAACACATATCATACAAACATGACTGCTGCAGCCATTCTGGTTATGCCTCATGCCTTTGGCATCACATTTTATTTTTACTGGGCATCATGGTTAGGTTAATGCAAACATGACATCATGTTTGCTTCAACACTAAAGCCCAGTAAAAAAGCCCACCCTCTCTTGCATCCCCAAATCAGAGGCCTGATCACCACAGTGATTTGGGGATGCTCAATGTACTGGTGAGCTGGCCTATGACTTGGGGGCTGGGGGTAGAGTGTACATTTTCGTACATTTATCCACATTCACTTTGTGCTCATACGTATTCACACTCATTCATCACACATGCAGCCAGGCATACGTTCCCATACTTTTTAGTTTGGACTATAAGGTGCCGCTTGTGCCATCTATAAGGCAAAAAACTATTGCATTTGAGTACAGATAGGGAGAAATGACATATAAGGAGGGACACAACGCTTGTAGGGGTTGTTTGGTTATGTGCCCACCCATTGACTGCACATGGCCATGCTAATCCCTATGGCCATTCCCACCCAGCTTTTGCCCCCTCGCCGCCCAAAACCCCTCCTCACAGTAACTCTTTCAGCTTGCTTTAATCAAGATTTACAATCAAACATTGTGCTCAAAGTGCCTGCCAGTGTTTTTTCAAAGCAGTCTTCTAACAGTAAATGGCTTAATTGGAGGTGTACATGTGCTCACTGGTTAATACAATAGAAATGTCTTACCCAGGTAAGACACTCGATTTACAAGTACCCTGCAAGTCCTTCACTGAAGTTCTGTTAAAAACAAGCATTGACAAAGCCAATAGTTTTGGCTTGTCTATAAGTATTATGCATTTGCTTTTCCCATGCCTACACAAAAGCCCAAACTGTCGTTTTCCTTACCTGCAGTCCTGGCTCAGTATCCACTTCGCCAGGTGCCATGATAGCTCCCTGGCTCCTGCACAACATGAAGAGGAACCGGGAAGCAGGGAGCGCTTCCTGGTTCCTGCACTTGACAAAACATTCCAATAAAATTACTTGATGATTATAAATTACAATACGTTAAAGTACAACTTAATTAATGACGAAAGAATAAACCTGATTCATAGAATTCAGCGCAGAAGTAGTGTGCACGCCGTGCGCCGAGAAGGAGCGTGCCCCACGCATGTGCCATGCATGCACCAGCCATGGTGCAAACCAGCAATTGCACGGCACACGTATTCATGGATTTTCCGAGGTATCAGTACCCTCCAGGCACAATGAACATCAAGCAGTGCTAGTACCGACCCCCAACACACTCCTGTGTGCTGGAAAAAGCCAGTGAACTGCCTAATACGGCAGAAAGGCCAATGTCATATGTGGGCCAGCACACTGCCCCCCATCAAAATCACGTGAAAAATCAGCATGTACCCCGGTCGCACCAGCCAAATCGCGCACAAAGGCCCGCGTGTACCCCTTCTACACCCCAGCATAATCGCTTACCCCTGTAGCACCAGCCAAATTGCATGCAAAGGCCTGCGCGTACCCCTTCCGCAACCCAGCATAATGGCGCACCCTGGTCGCACCAGCCAAATCACGTGGAAAGGGCCGCCAGCCAAATCGAGTGTAAAGGCCTGTGCGTACCCCTTCCGCACCCCAGCGTAAACGTGTGCCCCGGCCGCACAAGCCAAATCGCATGGGAAGGGCTGCGCGTACCCCATCCGCACACCAGCAAATTCGCTTACCCCAGTTGCACCAGCCAAATTGCGTGTAAAGGCCAGCGCGTACCTCTTCTGCACCCCAGTGTAATCGCATATCCCGGTTGCGCCAGCCAAATCGCCTGGAAAGGCCGGCGTGTGCAGCCAACAGCCTCAAACACACCATGCAGGCAGCCTACACTACATGGCCCCCCATCACCCGTGACCATGCCCCACAGGCAGCCACACCACATGGGACCCCCCATCATCCGTGACCATGCCCCGCAGGCAGCCCACACCACATGGGACCCCCCATAACCATGTCCCGCAGGCAGCCCACACCACATGGCCCCCCTATCACCTGTGACCATAACCCGCAGGCAGCCCACTCCACATGGCCCCCCATCAATTTTGACCATACCCAGCAGGCAGCCCACACCACATGGCCCCCCTATCACCTGTGACCATACACTGCACGCAGCTCACAACACATGGGATCCCCCATCACCTGTGACCATAGCCCGCAGGGAGCCCACACCACATGGTCCCCCCATCACCCGTGACCATACCCCACAGGCAGCCCACACCACGTAGGACACCCCTATCGGCCGTGAATGCAACCTGCATGCAGGCCCCGACTCATGGCACACCCCCAACCCCCATCACGGGCAACTGCAGACAGTCCGCCTCATGTCCCCACCCCACACCTGTGACAGCAACTTGCAGCAGGCCCTGCCTCATGTCCCCCCCACACCTGTGACGGTAACCAGCAGGTAGGCCCTGCCTCATGCCCCCCCCACACCTGTGACAGTAACCTGGAGGCAGGCCCCCTTCATGTCCCCCCTCACACATGTGACAGCAACCTGCAGGCAAGCCCTGCCTCATGTCCCCCCCACATCTGTGACGGCAACCTGCAGGGAGGCCCCGCCTCATGTCCCCCCACACCTGTGACAGCAACCTGCACACAGGCCCCACCTCATGTCCCCCCCATGCCTGTGACATCAACCTGCAGGCAGACCCCGAATCATGGAACACCCTCAACCCCTTACACACTGTGGACCGAAAGACATAAAAGCAGAAGATGTGAAATGAAATGCCACCACACGCTACATCAAGTGCATCTTAACACCCATCCATTGTTCATGCACACTACAACATGCCACATGCCATTGCAAGTCAAACATGACACATGCATGCATGTGTGCACACACATGACCAACATAGTCCAGCATCATGGACAGAGAACAGAGTAAGCAAGAGTGAAACTTGGGCTAAACCATCAAGACCATACACCACTTTGATTTACCATGAACACATATATATTAAAAACAGTATTTAAGTCATTCTCATATAAAAAAATTTAATCAAAGCACCATGAAATTAGTCAATAAACAAGAGTGTCAAAAAGCAAAAACATTGGATGTCAACAAACTTAAAATGAAATCAAAGATATGGTCCATGTCCACGGATGTAGGTCCAAATGAAAACACAATGAAATAAAAACCATTCCTTCATGGTGAACATAAACAAACGGTGAAAAAGATAACTATATACAAACAACCAGGGTCCATTGTCCCAAACCATGTGCAAAAATCCAGAAGTATAAAATCAAAAAAGAACTATGCACAATAAGTGGAGCAAAGTCCAATAACTCCAAAACAAAAAAATAAATAAATTAAACCTACACCTAATGAACTAAATACAATGGCAGCGGGCTAGTCCTTCAACTAACCATGTCCTCTCAAAGTCTCTGTCAGGGCATCATCAAACACTGCGTCCACTTCCCTTAGGCGGGCCTCAGCTCTCCCCTCGAGGCCTTGCAGGGACTCCAACATGTTACTCCAAAACTCCCTGCAAGTCTCCTCAAGGACCTTCCCCCACCTCTCTGCCCAAAGCAGTGTATTCTCTGCCCTCGCGATGGTGAGACTAGCCTCCCGTGCCCACTGCCGCTCTGCTCCGATATGCTGGCTAAAATGCTTCAACACGGAAGACATCCTTGTAGTAAGGTCCACGTTTTCCTCCTGCCCGGTGGCCGATACCTGCCTCTCTTCCATTGGATGCCCAGAGTCCTGTTGACTCTTACGCTGATTCTGCTGCTGCCGGGTAGCCCAGTGCCTGCGCCCCAAGGACAGCTTCTGGGGTGATGACAGCCCCCGGGCTGTCGTGCATGTGCCCTGCTGCTTGACGCCTGCTTTTCCTCCATTGCCACATGTCCTGTCGCCGGTTGGATCTCTGTAGTGACCACCTTTGCTGATCCTCCTTCGACTCCCGACTCTGGCAGGGATGTGATCTCCACCAGAGTAGCCACCGGGGTTGGGACAGGTGCACAGGGGGACCTGGTGGTATCTGAGCCAGAAGACGGCAGGGAGGACGACTGGCGCACGGAGGAGGCAGACGAGGAGGGTGTCACATAAGTGTTTATCACACTCATTGCGATACCAGGAAATGTGCTAGCCAGCCAATGAGATGGCAGATCTCCCTGTGATGACGTGCAAGCCCCATAATGGAAGCCCGCACATCATCACGAAGGGAGTCTGTCCGCCTCGTGAGACGGGCTAGCACTGGTTCCAGTATGCACCGAATGGCGACATCTGCAGGCATTGGTTTTTCCGTCTGGGTGGAAACATCAGCTGCCTGTGGAACGGTCCGGCCTGGGGCATGCCCACAGGTGCATACTGTTGCAGTCGCAGTGCCAGGGACAGGATTAGGCACAGGCACCTCCACGGCAACCTGCACTGCCATGGGCCGCTGACCCTGGACTGCACCAGCCACACCTATGTCCTCACTCCCGCCGGGCTGAATGGGCTGGGCTGATGTGGCCTGCTCCTCCTTCTCTCCCTCCCCCACCAACCTGGATGCCTCCCCACTGTCTTCCGCAGTGTCTTGCCCCTGTGCGGGATCACCTGTCCCCCCCCACTGCTGAGGAGTCCTCCACCACCTTCACCCTCTTGGACCTACACTCAGCAGCTGCGGCTGTTGACTCCCACGCAGCACCAGTCTCCTCGCTCCTGGAAGATGACAGTACCTGGGAGGATGTCTAGGCCTTGTGTCTACGCCTGGTGGAGGCATCTCTGATGGCGTGCTCCATAGCGCCTTCTCCGCCCTCTACTTCCATCGTCGTTGTGGATAGGGAAACATAGAACTCAGACATCAGGGTACTGAAAATGTGTGTATGTCACAATGATAATGTACATCAGAGGCACTGTCAGAGGTCACAAGCATCATCACCGTCCACTACACACAGGGAAGTGCTATTCACACACATGCACAATCATGTCTGTCATTCACAACAGACATTCACATTTTTGGACAAGGCACTGACACCACCTCCGAATTGTGCTTCCAGCTCACAAGCATCATGGGTCAACACGTCTCATTCACACACATCACCTGACAGTCATGAAGCAGGCCATGGAGATATCACATCAAAGTGCACTAGAGGTCAAATTGGCAGTGCGGGCAATCACACAATCAAAAACTCAAGTAACATACATCACATAGTGTTGGCCAGTCACACACTCACTACTCAGACACATGCACATGTACACCATGCATGTCCATGATGTTGACATAAGCACCCATGTCTCACACCTCTTGCTTGCCCCAGTCCAGACACAGGGATGCAAACATGTGCCCATTGTTACATGCCGGTGCGCATCACGCATTGCAACACAGACACCATTGATGTTGCACACGCCTGAATGGACTCACATTCATCAGTGTCAGGGACATGCACAGAGACATCTGTACAGGAGGCATGCCAGACATAAGGTCAAGGTGCACACTCCAGCCACACGTCAACATGCACATGCACAATGGTGGACAAGAACAAATGGACACTTACCAGTCGACTCCATACAGAGCACCAATTCCAAGACCTGGGCATACAGTGCTGGGTAGAAGCGCTCCAGGACCCACATCTGGTCGTTGGTCAATTGGCCCCAGAGCCCCCCTTGGTCATCACCACCCTTGAGGAGGCGCTGGGCCTTGTTGAGGGTCCTGGACTTGAAGTCTTCCAGGAGCTTGTGGACATGATGGTAGTCACGGGGTGCCACCCCCTCCGCGTTGATTGCACCCACGATGTCCGCCCAGATCTTCATTCGTCCTTCGTGCCGACTTGAGATGGTCCATGGAAGAGGGCATCATGATGCCCCAGGACTTGCTCCACCAGGATATGCCAACTTCCCTGGCTGAGAAGCTGACAGCCCTCTGCCTTGCCGCCGTGGGGTTGCCACTTGCCTCAGATGGAGTTGGGTCGGACATGGCGACCCCCGAGGCAGGTGTGGGTGGACAAGATGGTCCTGGGGCTGGGCTGTGGAGCGATGGTATGGCACGTTGGGAGTCTTCTGGATCAGCAGAGGTGGTCATGAAGACAGGAGCATTGCTAATGGCTTCAGAGCAGGCACCAAAATGCAGGGCATGTGGGCAGCAGGCACACAGAGTGGGCAGGCAGCAGCAAATGGCTCATAGGAGGCAGCTCAAGGCAGTTGGAGGCAGGTAAATAGGTGGGTAGGCAGGAGCGTGGGTCTTTCGTGTTACTCACGTGGCCAGCTGGAAACAGAGTGACTCTGCACATGCAGAAACAGCGAGTTAGCGTGGAATCAGAGGAAAGGCACTAAGTGCGTAAGTTACGTGACACGCGCTGAACGTTGGGTGTTGCCGTTCAGTATCGGGTTAAAGGTGTGCGTAGGACAAAATTACAATGTACGTGCATTTCGTGTCAGATGGACGCGTGGACTTTGGAGTATTTTGGGGTGACACACGAATTGTTCACTACTGTGACAGTGCGTACTTCTTGTTTCGGAGGGCGAGTTGCCTCAGCGCACACGCGTGTGTAATTTTCTTTTTCGATGAGGCAGACAGTGAGTCGCGTATGCTATTTTCCATTTGGTTGCACCAGCGTGTCATGTACCCCCACTTCCGAGGTCATAGTACCCTGCGT
Organism: Ambystoma mexicanum; assembly: GCF_040938575.1. Classification (NCBI taxonomy): domain Eukaryota; kingdom Metazoa; phylum Chordata; class Amphibia; order Caudata; family Ambystomatidae; genus Ambystoma; species Ambystoma mexicanum. The sequence continues at coordinate 784,523,444 of NC_090935.1, read as the reverse complement.
GTTCTTCATGTATGCATTTTTAGTGTTGCTGGGTGCCACAGCATACTGCATAATGTTTTTTCCTTCACACATGGGTTACCGAGGGGTCACGTACACATTAATTTTTCTTTTTGGGTGCCTGTGCGTTACGCAACCCATCATTCTTTCCCCTGGGGTTACATTGAGCCTAGCTGGAGCACAGTGGTACGTTTTTCATCACGTACCCTGCCCCATCACTGAAATTGCCCAGGACAATTGATAGCTGCACCTCCCATTGCGCAAATACATCAGTGCCATGTCTGGGAGGGCAACAAGTGGGAGGGGAGGCAAAGGTGGTGGAGGTGGCCAAGGTGGGCGAGGGGGGTGAGGCATCACAGGTGTCTGAGGGGTCCAGACCTGTGCAGGGAGAGCTATGACCCCACCCAACAGGGTCAGGGAGATGCAGCTGATGCTGACGTCCCAATCACCCGGGGTCCTGGACCAGCAGTGTCATCTGTCATCCACAGCAGCCAGTGTGTGGAAGCTGCAGGGGCATCTGTGGCTACCACCACCCAGGCTCAGGGTCACCGAGCCAGGACTCTAGTGGTCCCTGCCCAGGGCCAGAGTGACTCAGGGACATATTTTCATCTCCCTAAGGCCAAGAGACATGCGGTGCAAGGTACTGGCACCCGCACCTGGGGTCCTGGACCAGCAGCACCTTCTGCCATCCGCAGCAGCCAGGGTGTGGAAGCTGCAGGGGCAGCTGTGGCTACCACCACCCAGGCTCAAGGTCACCAAGCCAGGACTGTAGTGGTCCCGGGCCAGGCCCAGAGAGACTTAGGGGCAGATGTCCTTGGCCCTAAGGCCAAGAGCATGCAGTGCAAGCTACTGACACCAGCACACAGGTACAGATGCTTGCAAGCCAGCCTACTGTCGTACCATTAGGGGCTGATGCCATGGCCCAGGCCACAAGTACTCCAGCCCCTACTGACCCAAGTGGTCCCAGCCACTCCGGGTCTGCACGAACTTGCAAGAAGCAAAAGCGTGCAATAGCGGGACTGGCTCAAACCCGAGGCACGGCACAGGAGACCCACACGTCGAGGAAGAAGAGCTTCTGTGATGAGGAACTCGACATTCTCCTGGACTACGTGTTGGAGCATGAATGTGACATGCTAGTGTGGCCAGGAAGCACACATACGCCTGCTTTGCGTATGGGCCACTGGAAGCGCATCACGGATCAAAAAAAAACCTTGAGCCATAAGAGGCGCACAGCTCCTGAGGTAGTGAAGCGTTGGAATGACCTCCAACGCCGAGCCAAGGATAAGCTGGGTGCCGCTTACAAATCTACTCTGGTGACTGGAGGTGGGACACAGCCAGAGGACGATGAGCTCACTCCACATGAAGTGAACATCAGTGATCTGATTGATGTGGAGCAGATCAAAGGCGTGGGAGACCTGCCAGATTATGAGGAGATGTCCGGTGAGTGGTGATGCGTGTGCGTTCGGGACATGTGTATGTTGCTTGGATGATGTGTTGTGATTGTCTTGCAGTTATGCCTGCATTTACGTGACTGCCATGGGTTAACTATTTCATGGTGGACTGGTACGTGCTGGTTGTCATACAGACTGCATAGGAACATAGGGACAATGTGCTGCACATCGGGAAAATACTCATGCACCACTTGTGCTCACTCCTTCCATGTCACTCTATTTCCAGCCTCTCTTGCCATGCACTGCACTGCCCCCTCACACTTCCAACCCCAGGTATCCCCTTCTACATGCCTGTTCACTTGCCAATGTGACCTGGAGTCTTGGAATTGGTGTGCCTGACTTCACTCCATTCCACCACCCTAGCATCGTAGCACCGTGTGGCACTTGTGTTTTTGGTTATTGTGATTTACATGTTATGTCATGTCACAAGCATTGTACCTGGCTCTGAGGCAGTAGTCGTCAACTTCCGTCACATGCTGTTTGTCAGTTCAGGCATGGACATGCTAGTGGCGTCTGTTTATTTGCATCAATGATGCTGGTAACTCAACTATGCCAGTCTGGTGCTTGTGTGAGAAGCACGTGCTATGCACCATGCACTACATGTGGTGTTGTACTCTTTGACACACATCCATGACTGCTTTCATGATACCCTTCCCTTCCATTGACACTGCGTAAGAGCCAGAGTGTGTGGCATTACTGTCATGGCCGGTTGATGTGTTCCATGACTACATTGTGAGGCCTATGTGTGTGGGCTATGCTATTTACAAGTTTCTTCATTTATTGTTCTATCCATGTGCAGGTGATGAGGCACTGGATGCAGAGGAGGAGGTGGAAGAGGTGCAGGAGAGTGGCCCACACCCAAGCACCAGTGGAGGATGTGGTGTGGTAGCCTGTGAAAGTCCACTGGTGCTACCGGCCATGCTGGGCATGACTCACTCTGGGTCCACCTCTGAGGACTCTGAGGAAGCCTATGGCTCTGGTGGTGAATCAGACATGGGTTCCTCGCTGCACTCACAGGTGAGTGCATCAACTGTGGGTGTTGGCCTATCCCAGACATCTGTAGGGGGGAAGACCTCTCACAGGGCCAGTCAGTGTTCGGACTTCGGTCTGTGGTGGTTACTGGTGCAGGGCCACACTCCATTTTATTGGCTCTTGTTCCTTGGAAAGCTGTTCAAGGGCGGGATTCAGTCCTGCAGCAACAGACAGCGCCAGCACATCAAGGGCCAGGTTTTCTTGGGCCAAGCAGGCGTGGGCCCCGCCAACGCAGTGGCCATGTGCCAGCAGGTGATAATGTGTGGGAGCAATCCATATATTTGGTTGCACAACAGGGGGCTTCCTATGAGATGTTGGCTCAGGGCATGGAAAAGGTGGCCAATTCCATTCTCCCTCCGAAAGACAGATTGAGCTCCAGCAGCAGGCATTGCGGTCCACATGTTGCTCACACATGCTCCACATGCAAGCCAGCAACAGGTGCTGATGGGCAGAAATGTGGTTTCTACATGCAGCCATGGGTGCAAAGGGTTGGGCCAACAGGACGGGAAGAGGCTAGGTTACTCCGAGTTACACTGACTGCACTTGAGGCAGCACACAGTAGATGGTCAGAACAGCAGATGCAACAGATAAGGGACACCATCTCTGTGGAACTGCGTGCAACCCGTAAGGTGTTGCAAGCAGATCTACATGCATCCCGTGACGTTGTGCAAGCAGAACTACCTGCATCCAATGAGGTGTTGCATGCAGACATCTGTGGCATCATGTTGCTGATGCGAACATCTCAGTCATGGGCCACTGCCATGGAGGACCAGGCCCAGGCTATATGTGGTACACCTCCCTTACCACTGACACCTTCTATTGCTAAACCAGAGGGTGACGACAGCAGCAGCTCTCCCAATACCTGTTGAGGTGCACCCTGTCCCTCCACCCTCCTGGGTGGTCCCGTCCCCCCGGTCCACCATGGGCATTTTTGTTTTCCTTTTTTTTGTCTATTGTGCATTTATGTGACAGTGGGTTGCTTTGTGTGGCATCCGAGGGCATCCACTGTAGGTTCCAGCTGGGCCCATATTGGCTTGTCTCGGTTTGGTGCACTCCTTGTTTGTGCCTTAGAGTCCAGACACATATGTGACTCCTGCTTCCCCTTTCCATGGGCTTGTAAGGGGTGCATTGTGTGAAAGTATCTTACACAGAGGCATTGGGGTTCTGTTTCATGGGCAGTCTCAAGTCCGACCTGTGTATACACCCCTAGTGCGATTCATGATTGTTTGTCTAGTGCATTGTTAGCATCCCTTATTTTCTTCAAAATTGTGATCCATAATTTCTTCATGTTCCATATTCATGTATTAGCTGTCTGGTCTACATTGGTGTTGGCATTCCTGCTTTATGCGCTTCCCTGCCTCCTTTAGTTGCCTGGGCCACACTACTAATGGAAGGATGTCATGGTGTAGTTAGGGCACATTGAGGCAGTTCTGGTATTCTGATTGGTGACTATCAGGCATGTTCACTGTTGGGTCATGTGTTTGGGGTATGTTTTACTGGCCAATTGATGCTCCTGTGTACATGGATGTTTTGATGTGTGAGAGTGAGTTGTTTCAGTACTAGTTCTGTTTCAGGTTGAGCGCTTTCTGACAGTAATGTTATGTTTTGACCATTTATGTGTCACTTTTTATGTTGCTTAGCATGGCATGGTGTGTCAACCGGGTGACATGGAGTTTGGGAGGGTTCAGGTGACATATCAGCATTTGGATGTGTATTTTTGCATGGGGTTGGTGGCATACTGCATCTTCCATGTGTGCCTTTTGTGCACACCAGGATGAGTTGGGTTAAGTTGTAAGAGATGCAAACAATGTAGCACTTCCAAGGACAGATTCTCAGGGTGGTATGGTTGGGACAGATGATTAACCCTTTGTCATCATCGATTGTCACCTGGAATGTGCCAGGCCTGTGTGCACTCCGCAGGGGTTAGATGCAAGGTGAAAAATGGTGTCACAAGCAGGGTATGGGCAGCCTCGCCATGTGCCCTTTCCATTCCCATACGTAGCAGGCGTGCATGTGGTTGGGGATGTGGGGGCACCACCATGTCCATCGGTACGCCAAGCCGAGTTGCAACATTGTACAGGACACATGCTGCCACAATGATCCCGCACACAACTGGTGGTGCATATAGTAGCACTCCCCCAGAGTGGTCAAGGGAGCAAAAGCGTGACTTTAGCACTCCGAATGTACGCTCCACTAGGCCCCTGGTTGCAATATGTGCTGCGTTGTATCTTACCTGGGGTGGGTGGTGGGGTTCCGTATTGGTGTCATCATGTAGGTGCTCAGTGGGTAGGCACTTTCCCCTGTGGAGGTGGGATGGTTTGTCAGTGGTGTGGTTTAGTCTGTGTGAGGCATGCATGCATTTTCAGGGCCATTTGTACTCACCAATGAGCTACGTGTTGCCATGCCTCCCAGCTTCCAGGCCCCGGTATAGGGGTGGCATTCTGTATATGAAACTATCATGGATTCAATCAGGCACACACCTGGATCTCACCTAGCATGTAATGCACACATGAAATAATTATTTATTATGTCTGTAGGTTCAATATTGTGAATGATATACCACTCATATCACACCCATCTCAAAATACTTCCACAGGTCACAGTGGACAAGCAATCAGGCTGTTTTGTAAAGGTAATTATTTATTTATATATTTATTTAAAATTCAAATCAAACACACATTTTATTATATATATATATGTATATATGGGGAGGCTATCACCAATGTGGTGACATTACAATCAGAAAATAAGTAAGGCAATTGAATTTACTTTTTATCAACACAGAAGATAGAACACAGGGAAAAGACAGTTTTGGTTTGTGAACAGATAGCGCTTAGGTTAATATTTCCCCCTGAAAAGTTTTTAATTCACAAGTGAGCAATTCTACACAGATGTAAGTAAGTAGCAGGTATTCAGGAATAAGAACAGAATACAGTGTTTGAATATAGTCTTCCCTCCCCAAACAAGAGAGAAACGCGCTTTTAGAAATTGACACTTTTTAAACTGACAGTTGAAAATGGCTTTGTGAAACAAGGAAAAGTGTGCAAAAATGCCTAAATTGATAACAATTCCTATGGGAGCAATATTAAACAGATTATAACCAACATGAGCTACAAGATAAACAACAGTACACACTTTAGATCAGAATGGAAGTTAAGGTACATTTGGCGGCAAAAGAGCTTTCATCTTTATGATGTGTTTTGGGAACTCTGACATTGATTTGAACCACTATTTAACTTTTGCACAAATGCACATTTCTATAATTATGCCCCCTAATAAAATCGGAAACATACATTATATATTTTGTGAGTTATCCTTACGTCCAATTCCCATCTCTGTGAGAGCTGTTCTGTGGAATTTTTTCAATTTTAATCATAACGGTTTGGCCTAACAATTTCTAATTCAGTACATATCTGGGTGATGACCCCTAGAACATGGGTATACAATATCATTTTTGCAGCATCAACAGTTTTGCCACAATTATTCTTTTCCTGTAACTTTGGTCCCTTATGTAGTACAGTGTACACTAACGTCGCCACAGAAAGTTCATAAAATTCGATTTACCACTACCACTACCAATTTTTAGATTTGTCCTCCTTCACGTTGCAAAGTTAAAGGTTTTCAAAACTTAATCACAAATAGGCATTTTAAACAACAGATTTCAAAAGGCTGTTTTAGCAGTTTCTTTTGTCTCTCCTTTCAACAGACAACAGCTGTCACATTCCTTTGATCAGGGTGGGGTGTCCTCTTCCTTGAGAGGGAAGCTCCCGGCTCCTCCCCTGTAGGGATCAGTAGGCGGCCTGCCATTGTCCTTGGCTGGGCCCCAGACAAATGCCTAATCAGTTCATTGTTGTCAATATGCGAGAACCTCCAGCATCTATTAAGCCTTCCTGTAGCAGCAAGGTGTTAACATGTAGTGTCATCTTTCCCAGGCTGGGCACTGTCAAGTCAGAATTAATTATTTAAGACTGTGTTTTAACTTGAAGTTACCTACATCTTCATTAAAACAGAGAACATGAACACAGTTTATAGGTAGATTTTGACATTTAAGAATTAGGCCTTTCTACAAAAACATACTTTTAAATAGGCAAATTTTGCACTTCTTCATGGAAAAGCACATTTAAACTGAGTCTTTTACATCAGCTTTTTTTATGTAGTACACACATCTATTCAGCACCATTTCTGTCCTTGAGTGCTGGAAATTGTCTGCAGTCTGGAAATAAGTATTCAACCTTTGCTTGGAGTTTTCTCTGCACAGCTGAAATAATTATATGTTGCCACTTTTAGCTGCATTTTTCTCATGTAACTGAAAACAAACTGTTGCTGGACTGGTTTTTCATGAAATACATTTCTTGGCTGCTGTCGGTCAGTGAGGCCCGGTTTTCTCTGAGCCAGTTGAAGGATCTGTGATTTCAGCACACTTTTAATTTCAATAGTTCACGTGGAAAATGACTCAATTTAGCGCCAAAACAGCACTTTGAAGGTTGCAATTGGTTAGGGAAGCTGAATTTTAAAAGGCATTTTTGGTTTTGAACCCACTTCTGTGGCATTGCTTCATGTTACATGTAACAGCACCCACTGGCATTCTCCTGCAGCGAGTTCTGTTTTTACCCCAACTTTGACTGTGTGTGGCAGGGGTGTGCAGCCTTTTGTGATTCTGAACCATGCGCAGTTTTGCAGGTTTTGCACGCACATGGGTTAGCACATCCATTTTTGGCTGTTTCTTTCCCCATTGGCAAAGGTGTGCAGTGGGGCGCATCGGCATGGGTAAAAAAATCCCACAAAGCCACCCCGACTTCGGCTTGACTTCCAGTCATGGGGAAGTCGGGCACGTGGGATTTTTCTTTCTGTCCATGTGAAGAAATCTGGTTGCTTCTCCTGTCAGAGATTGATGCAACACGCTCTCCTCGCTGGTTCTGGTTGGAATGGGAAGAAACTCCAGATTCCTTGGGTTTTTCCTCCCAGTCTCCGAGAAAGTCCTCCTTTGCGATTGGGTGGCTTTAGTGCCGATACTAGAAAACAGACATAATGCGGTTATGAAAAATGTACCACTACTGTTCCCAGGGGGATTTCAGCACTGGGATAGATACATACATAGAATGACAAATTACAATATTCCAGCATATATTCAATGATAATTTACCAATTCCCTATGTGTCCGGATTCTCCCCCACTGGGTTTCCGGTAGGCTCTTCTATTTGCTGCAAATTATGCCTGGGATTGCAACTCTTTATCTGGTTTATGTGGACCCACTTGTCTTCCCTTTCTGTAAAATTTCCCTTGGGGATGTGGATTCTGTAGGTGACTGGTGAGATTTTGTCAACAATTTCAAAAGGTCTCCGCCAGCTAGGCAGGAATTTGCGCTCGTTGGCTTGGTTCCTTTGGAAATTGTACAAGTAGACCCTGTCTCCTACTTGATATTCCTTTTTGGTTGTCTCAAGGTCATAGTGGGTCTTCATACTGTCTGCAGATCTTTCTAGATTCTGCTGAGCATACGCAAAAGCATGTTGAAGGTGTTTTCTCAGATTCTCAACATACTCATGAGTTGTGGAGGCATTTATCAATGTCTGCTCTTGGGTTCTGTAGAGCAGATGCTGGGGTAGCACCATCCTTCATCCAGTCATCAGCTCAAATGGAGACATTTTAGTTGCAGAAGAAGAGGTAGATCTGATGGCCATCAGGACAAGGGGTAATTGAATGTCCCAACTTGGCCCAGAATCTGCCACAAATGTTTTAATATGCTCACAATAGTTTTATTGCACCTTTCAACTCCACCACTAGAGGATGCCAGTAGGCAATGTGTATTTTCCTTTTGACCCCAAGTATTTCCCACATCGTTGTCATCACTTCGCTGGTGAAGTGGCTACCGCGGTCTGACTCAATCCTTTGGGGTGGTCCAAAACACGAGAAGATGTGATTGATCATCAGGGCAGCTGCTGTTTCTGCCTTGACATTTGGGGCCGGGAGACATTCCACTCACTTAGTAAACAAGCATGTTACAGTCAACATGTACTTGTTCCCCCTAGAGGAGCGAAATCACTGGCCCAATGAAATCGACTTGCAAATCTGACCAAGGCAGTGTTATCCCCCTCTTCTGGAGGGAAGCACGGTGTGTAAGTGAAGTTGGCTGAAATTGTGCACATGCAAGGCACTCCTTCAAGTATTGGTTGAGGTCCTGCCCCACGTGTGTCCAGTATGCAACTTCTCGCAAGATTTCTAATGTAGTATGAAACCCTCGATGACCGGCTGTGGCCACATCATAGGCGTGACTTAGCATCAGGCTTCGGAATAAGGTAGGGACCACCCACTGGTCACAGCCAGATATGGATCTCCTCACCAACAAACCATCTTAGATTTGGAACATTTTTGGACATTTCATCAACACTCTGAGGTCCTCTTTCCCCATGCAATTGGTATCTGTCAGGGGAAAGCTCTCAGGGTCCACAATGTGTTGATAAAACTTACCAATTATTGGATCCCCTTTTTGAGCCGTGATTAAATCATCTTCTGGGGGTCTCCTTACTCCACTGGGCAGTTGAGAGTTAATTGTGAGTATTTGTCTGGGACCTAGTGATAGCAATGACCTGGTTTCCCCCAACAGGATCTCAAGTAGATCCCCTTGGATGGCTCTGGTTTTGGCCAACTGATGAGCTAAGTCATTTCCAGTTTTATCTGGTCCCTCTACTTTGGAATGACCCTTGATCTTTTTCCAGTAGATGATCATCCCACTGGAGGTGACCAGGTTATCAATATTTTGTATTAAATTTCCATGTTTTAGTGGTTTGTCGTTAGCACATATCATGCCTCTGGTTTTCCAATCAACCAGTTGCTCCACAAACCCGTTCCGGACATAATCTGAATCAGTGATTATGACCAGTTTGTGGAGTTGGTGTTGGACAGCAGTGAGGACAGCCATCAGCTCTGCCACCTGACTACTACGGGGACTGATTTTGTACCCCGTGGAGGGTTCTGGGGTATCATTCACCCAGGCATTCCCCACACCGGCCACTAGTTCCTTTTCCCCATTTTTGTCAATATGGTAGGGGCACCCAGCCACATAGACAGTGGGCATTCCCTCACAAGTGTCTTCTTCATAGACTTTGTGTGGGGAATTGAGGTATGCCTCCATGTTGTCCTTGATATTAAGACTTTAATATTCAAGACAGTTTTCTCTGGCACAATCATGCAAGTCAGCCAGACCTTGCACGAGGGGACTCTTCTTGTTTTGTCCATATATGACCTCCACAGGTAAGCTTTGCATTGACAGAATCCAGGAGTTCATTTGGGAATTACTCACATTTCCGGCCCATATTCTGTCACTTTGAAGATATTGCAGAGGCTGGTGTGGAGTCTCCACTATGATGTGTTCCCCCTGGATGAACGGGCGCTAATTCTTCAATGCCCACACTTTTGCCAGGAGTGCCTTCTCACAATCGTTGAATTTTTCCTCCACAGAGGATAAAGTCTTAATAGCAAGGAGATGACTTTGTTTACCTTGTCATGCTTTTGGTATAATACTGCCGTCAAGCATGTATTTGGGAACCCTGTCTCCAAGAAGAACTCCTTGTTTTTGACAGGGTAAGCCAGGCAAGGCGCTTGTGAGAGGCTTCTTTTGAGTTGTCTTACTGCCTCAGCCTGTTCTGGACCCCACTCCCACTTGACCCCCCCCTTCAACAGATGGATCACGGGTCTTGAGATCTCTGCGTAATCCTCAATGAACTTTCTGCTGTAATTAGTCAGTCCAAGGAGGCTCCTTAGCTCACGCAGAGCTGTGGGGTCTTTCAGTTTCAGGAGTGCTTCCACTTTCTTTTCCTGGGGACAGAGACCTTCAGGAGTTATCTCATGCCCCAAGAAATTGACAAGGGCCCTGCACCACTGTGCCTTTTTGTAAAGATAGTTTTGCTCCGGCAGCCCTAAACTTTGTCAGAACATAACGGATCTCCACTATGTGTTCCTCCACAGTTGAGCTTTTGATCAGAACATCATCTACATAGGCCAGGTTACCTCTTTCACCCAAGTCGGTCATGGCCTTATGCAAGAATATATTAAATTCATTGCCGGAGTTGATGTATCCAAAAGGAGTCTGGGTCCATGTGTACTGCTGCCCCCGAAGGTAAAGGCCAGCTGGTATTGGTCCTCCCTACTGACAGGTACGGTCCAGTACCCATTGGTCAGGTCAATGGCAGTGTATACCTTTGACCCCTGGATCTGGGTCTGCCCTTGGTCAATGTAGGGAAGAGGCCATCAGGACGTGTGGACCCGTTTGTTTAGCTCCCTTAGGTCAGCACAGAGTCTCCACTGGCATTTGGTTTTAAAATCCCCAGCACCGGATTATTAAAGGTCCTGTGGACTGGACGAATTATCCCACGGGACTCAAGGTTTTTAATTATTTCTATGAGTGGCTCCATGGATGCAAGAGGAAAGCAATATTGCTTCACAAACACTGGATTCATACCAGGGTCTGTGGGAATTATTGTTGTATGGATTTCGGTGCGACCACAGTCATATGTGTCCACCGCAAAGAGATCCTGAAAATCTAAAAAGACGTGTTTCAACTTTTGCTTCTGCTCCAGTGTCTCACAGGCATCAGCTAGGTTGACTCTCTCTTCAACCATCTGTCTGAAGCCCGGGAAGACTTCTTGTTTGGCTATCTCAGCGGCCTCCTCCAGCTGGGTGGATAAGTCTCTGGTTAAAGTACTGACTTGGAATTATGGCTTCAGGCAGGGAAGGCAGTCCTGGAGGACTTGAAAGATCACCTCATCCCTATTGAAGTCACAGGCCACCTCTTCCTTACCATAAAGGAAGGAAGAGTACACCAGGACATTCCCGCTATGTTGGGTGAAGATCCTGTCTGGTGTTGTGTCATTGTCGCTATCCCTGTCCAAACAGTCATTGGGGATTGTTCCTATCAGTTCATTACCTGAATCTATGGAAAAATGTCGGTAATCAACCGCCATTCCAATAATGGTGCCTGCGCCCAGAGTGATACTCCTAAGGTCGCTGTTATCCACCACTATTGGAATGGTGTTGTTTTCTGTATTGACAAATGGTGTTGGGTTTAACCCCAACCCTTGCTGTTGGAGATGGACATTGAGGTGTACATATGCATCAGGATGTTGCAGTTTCTGTCCTCTTTTAATTTTTACTTTAAGTGGGAATAGTCGGGTTCCGTTCTGGGATGATGACTTCCTCTCCAATTTGAACTTCAACTGCATACGGCAGCAATTGAGCTGACCAAAATGCTTTCTCTGTTTCATCAAAGTCCATTGGATTACGCGCTAATTGGGACCAGGCGTTGAAGTTTGTCAGGTCCAAACTAATGGCAAAGCGATTGAGCATGTCACCGCCTAAATAAAATGTGGCAGGGACATCTCACACGACCCAACAATTATGTACTATGCTCTTGTTGCCTATGCTTAGGCAGGAGATGTTTGGAATTGGGAGTTTCTAGGTCCATTTCCCATTTGTCTATCAATTTAAAGGTGGGAATGGCTGGATCTTTCGGGAGTTTTTGGAACATGGCTGATGAAGCTATTACTATTGTTCACGCACATTCGGTCCTTCCCCCTCATTTAACTGAATAGGGATGAACAACTGTTCTCCAATTTTCTGAATGTCAGCTAAACTTTGAGCTGGTTTCTCATAATGTTGGACTATGGAAGTGGGATTTTCTGATTGTGAATTGGTAAAGAATTTCAGAGTATTTCCTTCCAGTGTGGAATGCCATTTGAGACTGGAAGGAAGGTTGATTTTCAGAAATAGGGAGGAATTCCCATCACCAGTTTGTTGTCCTACTGCAATTAATGTCACGTCAGGGGTTTGGTTGTTTTGAAAATGGAATTCAATATGATCCTGTTTCTGTTCAACCATGTGGCATGTGCCATTTAAACTAACATGGTTGACACTATGTTCTAATTCTATTGGTCAGTTAGTCTGGGTCTAGAGGACCTTGTTTACACAGTCTATTAGGGGAGGCAATCTATGCAGGATGTCGTTCCCCAGTAAACATGGTGTGCCCGCCGGAGTCACAACTATGACTGGGTATTTCACCTTGTGTCACCCAATTTTAATCTCTAAGTCCGCAGTCCCATCGACAGGAATTTCATTCCCATCGAAGTTCTGAAGTTGTCCAGGAAATGGGGTGAGAGGGATCTGGTATCTCTCCCCCTTCCTGAATTCAGCTGATCAAAGGTTCTCTTTGATAGAAGGGTGGCTTGGGATCCAGTATCCACCAGTGCCAAAAATGTACATTGCCCTTGTACTTGGACCGGGCATACAATCTTCCCTCCTTCTCCTCAAGAGGGCAAAGATAATGTGCATTTTGGGCCAGTTGGTGGGTTAATTTCTTGACTCTTGATTCTGACACAGGGGTAGTTTGGGTAGGATTCTATGTGAGAGCTTGGGGATCTGTAAGAAAAATGTGGCAGTTGGATATTGGGGGAGTTTTGGGCTCCCCTGGTTCTCATTCTGGGCTACCCCCCAACCCTCTTTTTAGGGGCGGTCACCAGAATATTTCTGGCCAGTGTGCTTTTCCAAGCAATCATTCTGTGGTTCAATGATGGGCAGTTTTAACTCAGTCCCAACATTTACCCAGTCTTGATTAGGATCTCTTGGGACTCATTTTTTCTTTGGGAGGAGTTCCCCCATCCCTGAAGGAGAAGATTCTTCTCCTTCAAATTGGAGGACACTAACCTCCTCCACAAAATGGGTTTTATTAGGTCCTTTATTTTTCCTACCCGCCCTCTGTTCCTTAGGTTGCAGACTTTCGGTGGCAGGATATTTTGGTTCCGGTTCCTGGGTTTCCAGGGGCTTTTCACAAGTGGGGAAGGAAGCTTCCTCTAAGGCTTTACACCCCGCTTCCCCCCGTGCTCCTCCTTTGGAACAGGTGGGTCATCGGGGTTCTCTCCCTGTCATTGCTCTGGCGTATCTGGGTTTGTGGAGTTCTGAGCCGCCATGTTCATCTGAGGGTTCTGCTGAGCCCTCAACAAGATATCCAGATCCTGTGACAAGTTCTGGACCTGGCGCTCCAGTTGGGACACCTGGTCTGGCTGGTACGGGGGTCTCTGGTCCATCCTAGGTGGATCACGGGAAGGGTAACTGTCCCTTCTCCCTGTATACCCTTGTTTGGGATAGTTCTGATAACCCTCCACCGTTGGCTTCCCCTCTCCCGGATTGGGCTGTCTGGGCTCAGAAAAGTGGAGAGAGAAAGGAGGGTTGATTTGTGGGTTGAGATTTTGTGGGTACCGGGGGAAGAAGCTCAACCCGGCATTTTGGCAGTAATCTGCCCTCCTGGGGAAAGTTAGGAGGGAAGTTTCCTGGGGCGGTGCCTACCTGATTGGATCCCCCATGGGGATGGGTTTGTTGCCCTTGTAATGGGGGCTAATATAATCAGGGGACTTAGGGTTCCCATTTGTGGGATTACCTCCATGACTACATGTTTGGGAATGGCCCGAGGGCCTTCTGATTTCTTTTCACCTTCACCTCCTCCACCTTAGCAGCAGCAGGGGTGTTGGTTGGTTTGGGGTTTTATTTGTATTTTTGTTCTCTATGGGCTTCTGCACTTCATAAATACGGGTCGCCTGTTCAATGACCCAGTCCAGTAATCTCTTCTCGTGAAACTCCCTCACCAGCTGGGTCATGACGTATTTAGGGAGTGCATGAAAGAAGTTGTTAATGAACTCCCTGCTGTCTGTGCGCACCCTCCTGGTGGTCTGCGCAAAGGCACGTTTTATTTCTTGCACAAATTCTTGTGGGGCTTGATCTTCCCCACACTGCAGATTGTAGGCCGCCTTGTGGGCCTCTTGGGGGTTCCTATGGACAGAAATGTTTTTAAGATAGCTGCCCTGTAGGTGGACCATCTTGAGTGGTTCTGATCCTCCAGCCCCGCAAAGAAGCTTGCGTACTCAGGGGAAAAGGTCCATTTTACATATTGGATGCAACTCTGACTATCTTTCAGGTGAAAAGTATGCATCATCTGTTTGTATAACTCAAGGTGCTCCCAGACTGAATATTTGGCATTTTTGTGATAGGCAGTTAAAAAGTTCCTAATGGCCTTGATCTGTTTCAGGGGATCTTTTTGTAGAGCCCTCTTGATTTTTTTGGCCTTTTTGGTCTTAGTCACCCGAGTCCACTCATCCTCTGACTCAGAGGCACAACTATTGGAGGTGGCTATCTGATCTTCAAGGCACTCCCTGAGTCTGTGAGTTTGAGAAGGGCTTGCAGAATGTGGGGTCCTAGTTTCCTGATGCTTGTGGCACTCAGAAGAGTCTTCTGACTCTCCCCTGCTCCCAGGATTGGCAGAGTACCTCCCCCCCAAGCCCTAGCAGGGAAGAGGTCTTTACGATACTCTTTGTGGGCTTTGTTGTCTTTCTTTCCTGGAGTTCCCCACCAGATTTGACAAACTGATCCTTTGGTAGGCAGTATTTATGAGGATCCAATTCCCTGATTCTCCCCTCTCTGATCAAAGAGTCTAGCCCTAACTTTCGGGGATCTGTACAGAGACTCCCGTCCATCAATTTCTGGGAGGTGCTGATCTGTCAGTCCCAGGTTGTCAATTCTGCTTAAGTCTACCATCCCCATGGCCCTTGGTTCATATGAGCCAGTGGACATGAAGGTGGCAGAGTCCATGGTACTGAAGGGGTTAGAATCCTTGATTACAGGGGTCCTGATGTTATGCGCAGGGGTTTCTCTGTCCGTCCTTACCTCTTCTCTTTCAGCCCCTATTCCCTGGTGATATGCCAAAAGCTGACTCTTTTGCTCCTCTATTAAGGCCTTACTGCTCTCAATGATTTGCTCTTGCATGGCTATCTCTTTGTGCAGCCTATCATTCTTTTCACAGAGAGCCTCGTTGTCTCTCTGTGCTCCCTGCCTGGTTTGCAAAAACTGAGCCAAATTCTGCTGTAGGAGACTCACCTCCTGAATTTTATCATTATTGGTCTGCGTGTTCTTTTCCAGAGCATCCTCCACCTGCCTGATGTGCTCTGATTGCTTCTCATATTCGGTTTTTACCTCACTGAGCTCCTGACTTAGTTTTCCATTGGCTGACTTCCTAGCCTAAGGCGTCCCTCTCCTGACTTAGAGTGCCCCTCTGTGCAGCCAGGTTGTCCCTTTGTTTTTTAAATGCGTTGGACTTCTGGCACTCCTCATCAAATTCTGCTTCAGATTCTAGGTCTTTAATAATTAATTCATTATTTTCCTCTTTCAAGGATTCTATTTGGTTCTGTAAAGTGACTACCTGCTCTGCACAGGCACTATTAAAATGTAATTGTTGTGCCAGTTTCTGTTGACTCTGTTGTAAAGAGTCAAACCTTTCCTGACACCCATCTTGCATTGTCTGTAACTGGGTATCTTGCTCTGACTTCTCTTGCTGTAGGAGAGCCAGATCTTCCTTTAGTCTTATCAGATACTGCCTAGCCTCTGTTTCTGATTCTTGGCTCTTCTGTAGCAGTTGCTCTGCAGAGTTTAGTTTAGTTTGGATTTTCTCCAGTGTTTCCACTTGCTTCTTTGACAGAACTATGTTTTCTGCATGCTTTTTCCTGCATTACTCCTGTGTGGAGGTATAGGTAGGCTGCTATCCTGGCAATTTTTGCCTGCTCCTCTTTAGCTTTTGGGGCCATGTACAGTTCACTAAGAGCTTGGTGTAATAGGCCCTTGTCCTGCCATGTATCTAGGTCCATGGCAGTGACCTGTTCTTGGATTTCTTGCAGCTAGATCTGCTCATTCTGTTCTGGCCACTCACCCATGACAAACAGTTTGTGCAGGAAGTGTTCCCTAGCAATACTAATTTCTACTCGGATAGCCATTTTTAGAAACATCAATTTCCTTATTTTAGGGTGAATTTACTTTTACAAACAGGCCTGATTGTTGGAGTATTTATTTTGAGAGGTGCTTTTACAGTGTAGCACAGTATACCAACCCAGCCAGGTGTCTGTACCCTGCAGGCTAGTATGCTGTGTTAGACTGTCACGGGTGGTAACTTGAACTCAAAATCACGGCATGAGCCCCCAAAATTTGTTAAGGATTTCAATCAGACACACCCGAGTCTCCCCTAGCATGTAATGCACAAATTAAATACTTATTTATTATGTCTATAGGTTCAATATTCTGAGTGATATACCACTCATATCACACCCGTCTCAAAATACCCCCCCCCCAGGTCACAATGGACCGGGAATCAGGCTGGTTTTTTAAGGTAATTATTTATTTATTTATTTAAAATTCAAATCAAACACGAATTTTAATATATATATAATATATATATGGGG
This sequence comes from Ambystoma mexicanum, assembly GCF_040938575.1. Taxonomy (NCBI): domain Eukaryota; kingdom Metazoa; phylum Chordata; class Amphibia; order Caudata; family Ambystomatidae; genus Ambystoma; species Ambystoma mexicanum. The sequence continues at coordinate 784,506,700 of NC_090935.1, read as the reverse complement.
CAGCAATCACCAATGTGGTGACATTACAATCAGAAAATAAGCAAGGCAATTGAATTCACTTTTAAGCCGCACAGACGATAAAACACAGGGAAAAGACAGTTTTGGTTTGTGAACAGATAGCGCTTAGGTTAATATTTCCCCCTGCAAAGTTCTTAATTCACAAGTGAGCAGTTCTACACAGACGTAAGTAAGTAGCAGGTATTCAGGAATAAGAACAGAATACAGTGGTTGAATATAGTCTTCTCTCCCCAAACAAGAGAGAAACGCGCTTTTAGAAATTGACACTTTTTAAACTGACAGTTGAAAATGGCTTTGTGAAATAAGGAAAAGTGTGCAAAAATGCTTAAATTGATAACAATTCCTATGGGAGCAATACTAAACAGATTCTAACCAACATGAGCTACAAGATAAACAACAGTACACACTTTAGATCAGAATGGAAGTCAAGAAACACTTTGGATGGGAAAAGATACGTGTACATCTTTTGCAAAATGCGAATTTGCGGCAAGATTTCACTATAACGTTGTAATACAAATGGGTCAAATATACTGCAATGTGGTTTTAGTTGTGGATGTAGCTAGGGGTCTTAGGTTTAAGTGAGAGTTGAAATTACGTTTCTATCTATAAAATTGAAGAAGATAAGGAAGCTTTAGTGGGAGGCATTTAAAAAAAATAGAACAGAGAAAAGCAGAAATTCGGTTTTAAAAATGGCAGATTGGTTTTATTACACTATATCAATGACTATGAAAAAGAGAATGCCACCCGTGAATCTCTACAGTTACGCAAGGCCGATTGTAACTCTTCACGTGTGATACTTTGGTTTCCGTTTCGTATGGGAATTAATTTATTTAATCCAAATCACTAATGGGTTATGGTTTAATGAGACAGATGAGAAAAAATCAGCACAAGAATAGGTCTGACAATATTAGGGTTCTGAAGTTAAAGATGGGATAGTTTGAGATTGGGATAGGACAATGCAACTATACTATGTGTTACTCTGATTCCTGTTTAGAATTTCAGTCCACTGTAATTAGGATTGGACAGTCAGGGTTCTGGTCATCACGGGTTGGGTCTACAGGCAGCAGGGCGCTTCTGGCGGGATTAGATCAGCTGTGCAGTTCTGGTCAATTTGGCTGGCACCTCTGACTGGATTTGGATTGGATTGGATTGGCCCTTCTGGTCACTCGATACGGTAGATTAGCGTGATGGCGAGTTTCAGCAGGCAAGCGTGATGGTAGGAAGCCGGACTGGGTCAGAATTATTTTCCCTTAAGTTTGGGATGATTGGATTTGGGCCTAGCTGAAAAGAGTTCAGCAATTGCTGGGCCTGGGTTTTGCAAAGTATTCTGGAATCAGGACAAGATGAAAAGTTCTGGAACAGATGAAGAATTCAGGAACAAAGCGCTATGCGGAAATCAGGAGGTAGTCAGGAATCAGTGTGTCTGTGTGTGGTGAAGTTCCTATATTTATCCTGCCAAATGACATCACAAAGTTTATGGTAGGGGCAGAATTTCAAACCACACCCCCAAGGCTGTGAGTGGTCAAAGGCACTTGCCTTGTTCTGGTTGGAAGTCAGAAAAGAGCTGTCATCTTTATGATGTGTTTTGGGAACTCTGACATTGATTTGAACCACAATTTAACTTTTGCACAAATGCACATTTCTATAATTATACCCCATTTAAAATCAGACACATACATTACATATTTTGTGAGTTATCCTTACATCCAATTCCCATCTCTGTGAGAACTGTTTTTGTCGTTCTGTGGAATTTTGTCAATTTTAATCATAACGGTTTGGCCTAAGAATTTCTAATTCAATACATATCTGGGCGATGACCCCTAGAACATGGGTATACAATATCATATTTGCAGCATCAATTGTTTTGCCACAATTATTCTTTTCCTGTAACTTTGGTTCCTTATGTAGTACAGTGTTCACTAACGTCTCCACAGAAAGATCATAAAATTAGATTTACCACTACCAATGTTTAGATTTGTCCTCCTTCATGTTGCAAAGTTAAAGGTTTGCATTTTAAACAACAGATATCAAAAGGCGGTTTCAGCAGTTTTTTTTGTCTCTCCTTTCAACAGACAAAAGCTATCACATTCCTTTGATCATGGTGGGGTGTCCTCTTCCTTGAGAGGTAAGCTCCTGGCTCCTCCCCTGTAGGGATCAGTAGGCAGCCTGCCATTGTCCTTGGCTGGGCCCCAGACAAATGCGTAATCAGTTCCTTGTTGTCCATATGCAAGAACCTCCAGCATCCATTAAGCCTTCCTGTAGCAGCAAGGTGTTAACATGAAGTGTCATCTTTCCCGGGCTGGGCACTGTCAAGTCAGAATTAATTATTTAAGGCTGTGTTTTAACTTGAAGTTACCTACATCTTCATTAAAACAGAGAAAATGAACACAGTTTATAGGTATATTCTGACATTTAAGAATTAGGTCTTTCAACAAAAAACATACTTTTAAATAGGCAAATTGTGCACTTCTTCCAGGAAAAAGCACATTTAAACTGAGTCTTTTACATCAGTTTTTCTTATGTAGCACACACATCTATTCATCACCATTTCTGTCCTTGAGTGCTGGAAATTGTCTGCAGTCTGGAAATAAGTATTCAGCCTTTGCTTGGAGTTTTCTCTGCACAGCTGAAATAATTATATGTTGCCACTTTTAGCTGCATTTTTCTCAAGTAACTGAAAACAAACTGTTGCTGGACTGGTTTTTCATGAAATACATTTCTTGGCTGCTGTCAGTCAGTGAGGCCCGGTTTTCTCTGAGCCAGCTGAAGGATCTGTGATTTCAGCACACTTTTAATTTCAATAGTTCACGTGGAAATGACTGAATCTAGTGCCAAAACAGCACTTTGAAGGTTGCAATCGGTTGGGGAAGCAGCATTTTAAAAGGCATTTTTGGTTTTTAGCCCACTTCTGTGGCATTGCTTCATTTAACATGTAACAGCACCCACTGGCATTCTCCTACAGTGAGTTCTGTTTTTACCTCAACTTGACTGTGTGTGGCAGGGGTGTGCAGCCTTTTGTGATTATGAACCATGTGCAGTATTGCAGATTTTTGAGTGCACAGGGGTTAGGGTATCCATTTTTGGCTGTTTCTTTCCCCGTTGGCAAAGGGGTGTAGTGGGGCACATCGGCATGAGTAAAAATATCCCACACCCTGGATAGTTGGCATATACAGAGGTAATGTTTCCCTTGGCATCACATACAACTTGCACGTTGATGGAATGCCAGTGCTTGCGATTGCGATAGATGTGCTCAGTGTCCCTAGGTGGATGTAAGGCCACATATGTGCAATCAATGGCACCAAGCACTTTACGGAAGTGTGCAACCCCGTAAAAGTCTTGGACCATGGCTTGCCTTTCTGAGGATGTTCTGATCATGTATATGTGCCTGCGGACTGAGGGGCATGCAGTCATGATCGTTAAACCTGGTGTAGGCAGCGTGACTGCGTGGCCTGTAAAATGCCCCCAACTATGGCAGTTGTCTGCTAAAATGACCCAGTGGTAAAAAAATGCAGTACATTGAGCACCTTTTCCAAGGGTCTCCGTGCTTGGGAGCACTGGGCGGGTGATGTGAGGTCATCTTCCCACTCCCTGACCAGGTCTAGGATGATATGAAGTGGGAACCTATACTTGCCATAGACCTGGTAATCAGGCATCCCTAAAAGGCTGGTCCTGGGTAAAAAATGCATGCCCTAGCTATCCTCCTCCTCCTGCGGAATCCGGCGACCACTGCTGTGAAAAATGGCACATTCATCGTAGCTCTATACGTGCGTTTGTGTTTTGCGTTTCTATTTATGCATTGTACTTGTATGCGGTGACACTTATGCCAGCTTTCGCTTGGCAGACGGATTTCCAGATTTGCGTGTCTTTTCCTGCACGCTGGTGAGCCCTGTTTGATTCCCTGAATACATGCTGTAAGCGTGCGTGTGGGACTTGTGAGTATTTTACTGTGGTAGGTCCCACGTAACAACCACATTTACGCTTGTTGTTCCCCATTCCACATGTTCCTTCCCCTTTTTGGGTGACTGACGGTACGCCCCTTTGCTGGGAGTTTCGCTCAAGGTGTTCCTGGTGTCGCAGTGACATGTTGGACCCGCGCAGATTCCTGGCAAGTCTCCGGTAAGCCACGCATATGCGGTTCCATGAATTCCCTTGTGCACGTTTTAGCGCATTTTCGCACACATGTCCCCCTTTTTACGTGCAAATAATTCCATGAATCGGGCAGTATGGGCATTAAAAGCTAAAAAAATAGTGTTTTTTTATTATGAATATACATTATCACATCAGCGGTAGCAGTCTTAAACATCTTTAAAAAACATTTTGAATGCTAAATGAAGCTATTTGTCGAGCACCCAACAAACATTTGTTAGCATAAAATAACAAAAAGTAGGACAGCATTGTCTAAAATTAAAAGAATTTAATAAATGCCATAAAGTTCCCCACACCATGCGTTGTAAGGGTACTGTAAGCCATTGAGGAGTTCTGTCACAAAACAGACCTTTAGAAGGTCATGGAACCCGAAGGTGACTTAAAAAAATCATTTTTATATACAGTACTGTGTATTTTATTCCTTACAATATAGGGCCACACACTAATCTCCTTTACTACCTAGCCTCTTGCTAAATCTAATGTAAATTTCCATATAATTGTGTAGAATGTGAGTGAATTTAAAAAAAGCTACTATGCAGCTTGTAATGTGTTGCATAAAATAGTTTGATCACCTTAATAAAATGAATCGAAAAAAAGTTTACATTTTGTGCTTTAAAATAAGTAAAAACTCGCTGATTCTTGCTCACATGTGTTAAACTCCATAAGTGTCACAGAAAACTACTTTACAAGCATGGAATTTTAACCGCTTGTGACAGCTTTACGCGCAGCAGTGACAGCTGGAGTTCTGCTCTGTGCTGGCGCAAGTAGCAGGCATTGGGACATCACAACCAAAGCGTAATGACTGATTACAGAGCGGCTGTGATGTCATTTTTTGATTACATGTCGGTTGTCATGTCACAACTAGCCTGTGATAAGAACATTGTTTCCAAGGCTTTTATACGGATATTGCAGGCTGCCGTGTATTGTAAAGGGATTACATATTGTTTGTGTGGGATCTCATATCAGGTGCAACAAATAAGAAGTGATAACTGTGACTGAGTCACAAATGGGCACCATAGGTTGATGAGTTTTCCCCTGAAGTATTGGTGTTTCGAAATGTCAGGTCTGCTCTAACCTTTGCTTTTAGAAAACCTCTGCCTTACGGCTAAGCACGTTTTTGGTTATAGCAAATGCCATTTATCTGTTTTTTGGTTTGCGCTAAAATGTGTGCTGTTTCTTCAAGCAGGAGAGAAACCCACAGATCAGGTGGCATGGAGTTGCCATAACTTATCCCTCTTATTCTCTTCCGTGCATCCAATGATAATATATCTCTGAGAATTATACTGCTTAAAAAACAAATTTGTTTAACATGTTTTTGGAAAATGTGCAATATGGCAATGTGTAACAAAACCGGAGACAAGCACTAAAAGGAAAGAAATTGGCAAAGGATGAAGGATCAAAATATAATAATTAAGTAACCCATGTAACCTTTTCACAAACAATAGTTGAACTTGATATTCTTTGGAGACAAACAACCCTAAACACCTGCTGCATACCTCAGGATACTTTTCCACTGGTAGGTGTTTAGAGCCGCTAATTCTGCGCTTCCACTGTGGCAGGCTGAAAACAGCAAAATGCTGTTGTTTGCTTGCTGAACCATGGAGGCCAGCCCAGTGCACACAGCTTAGTGCAAATCATACACCAGTTAAATCAGTTCGTTGACATATAATTTGTAAGTATTTCTAGGTTTGTGATTTAGGAAAACCATAAAATGTGATTTTGCTAAGTTAACTACCATATTGTGATGAGTCACAAAATCAAAAAAACTTTGCTTAGAAGTTGCACTGATGCTGGAATTCGGGGCAGCAAGGCTGAATTGTGGCGAAGGACTAGACATGCAAGGATTATCTAATGCCATTGAGGTAATTCATTTGCATATAGATCTGAAGGTAGGGTAAGGGTGCAATAACATGACCAAATACACATCGGATGAGAGGATAAGGTGAATAAAATAGGTGAAAAAAGTGAAAGCAAAGAAGTAACAAGGGAAACAAAATGGGCTAATAGAAGGTAATGGAAGGTGATCAGGAGGGGGTCAAGAGGATACATGTTTTTGAACTCCACATTTATGAAAGTCGAAAGAAAAACTGGTTGTCAACAAAATTTTAGGGAAAAAGCTAATGTTCAGCAAATCCCTAAAATGGTGTAAGGTAGGCCCAGAACATCAGAGTACAAATCAATCCAAGGAGCAAAAATGAGTGCACAAGGTTTCAAGACTAACACATATTAATTACATGCAGTTTCGACCAGGAATAAAAGGCAAGCTTCATTCAATGGATCATCATTACATGCTGTTTTATATAAAGAAGACATGGCATGTTTTTGACATTGTTTTATTCACAGGTAAATCCTCGCACATTGATTGGTTCACAATTTAAATCCCCTACAGAAGTCTATACATTAATATGCCCTATTGGCTAAAGCCTTCCCCTTTTAACCAGACTAGTACCATCCCTCTAATAATTATCTAATGTCCACATTTAGTGAGATCTCACATTTTCATTGGTTGACTCTGGTGATTCGCAAACCCCTTCACCATTGGTTGCAGGGTCTAATGGTGTGCTTCACCCCTAATTCTCAACCAATCTCATTGACCAATCTCACACAGGTGCAGACAGTGTGACATTTAAGAAAAGAATACATCATCCTTTTCCCATGCAACCGGAACTGTTGCGATCCGCTGTTGGTTCTCACCCTTATAACTGCATAATTAACAGTTTAATTTGCAACTTCTCAATGGACATGTGGTGCACCATCTTCCTTCTTCCAATGGGACTCAGTGACGTCATGATGAACATTATTCAACACTACTTGTCGGGAATAGGGTATTTGATGTGTGTGTGCTTTTAGTTTGCTGTGAAGTTTCTGGGCAGAATTAGTTGGGTCTTCATACCTCATTATTTCATCCCCTTCCCCGCTCATATACTTATTTACTTATGCAATCAGGTTTCCTAGTTCCGCTGTTTATTTGTCAATCATGTTCCCAACTACCTGCCTATAGCTTAATTCTCAGTGACCATTTTTCCCCAGGGGGCAGTGTGTTCTCAGTGGAAGCAGTGTGTTTTAAATCAGATCTGTTGTCCATGGCGCTAATTCAGTATTACCCTGTTTGCACCGACCCATGTCCTTCGCCTGGAACAACTTTTGCTCTAAGTTGCAACATTTAATTGTATTATTATTCTTTGCTCGAGGCCTGAGAACTGGCTGCACCCACTCTTCCTGGCCAATGCCTTCGTGGCTCTACACCTGGTCTTCCAAGGGCATTTGCCTTGTGCGTGCATCGTCTAAAATCGGCATGAATGAAGTGTATTTCACTATGAGGAAAATTCCATGTCCTTCTGTGGCCTAATAATTCTAAATGGCCAAGGGAACTGCTTTTGCAATGGGACCTACTCTAAATTGTACACAATTAATAAGCGGCAAATCCTATTTATATTGTTTTTTGTGGTGACTACCTGTCGCATTACTAAAATAAACCTTTTCCACTATTTGTGGTGCGCTTTGCAACTTTCTATGCCTGCACATGTGTATCAAACCTAATGCACTTCTTGCACACTATTTGCCTATAGCATTATCTCCCATGGGCTATGCTCTCAATGTGTGTTTTCTGCTATATATTGCTGCCCACATTTCTTCATGGAGTGCTCTCAGAAATGCATCTGTGGGATGTATTGACCCACTCCGCTATACTATGCTGCATTACCCTGCCAGTTGTGGTGAAAGAAACTGCAACAATGGCAGCAAAACCCTTGTGCGTGCCAAAAACCTACAACAACCGTGTTCTCAAGCCCACAAAAAGATGGATGCCCAACCAGCAACCCATGGTGCATGTGTGGTGGAATAGAGCACACCCTGCAGAAAATTAGCCAGTGGGCTCCATGACCAGCAAACAGAGTGCAGAGAGAGAAGCTGCACTGTGCAAGTGAAACCCCAAAATGTGCCTACAAATGCCATTTGCTTTGTTGCTAAAAACTCCAAAATGCCTATGACACAACACTTCTCAACGTTCAAAATCATGCCTGGCGCTAAAATCCATGTAATCTAAGGAAGCATTGAGAACATACAAAGTCCTAATGTGAAGAGCAAAACATTGATCAGACAAACTGGATTGTCTGTAAACTGACAGCCTCTGTCAAAATCTGGGTGAAGCACCCTGCGCTACCTGAAAGACAGCTGTCAGATGAGTTACTGATGAAACTTTAAAGGGATCTAAAACTAAAAATTCTGCTGGATTAGCAAACATAAAAAGGATTTTTGCTAAAAGGAATATAGATCTCAGTTGCTTTTTATCCCACAGATTTTAAGGGCAAGAAAGTAATGTATTTATGTTTGATGCAACAAATTTGGTTTTTGCTGGGTTTAAGAAGTTAATTAGCCTGGGTGAGCTGTATGAACCCGAAAAGCAGGTTTCTCCCATGAGGAGGGCCTTCCTCTCAGCAGAAACTCACTGGGAGATTTTAATTGCGGGTTGGCCCAGACTTTTGTCTATAAAAAGAGAAGGAACAATTACAGAGTCTCAGCCTGGGAAACTGGAGGTGTGAAGGTGGTTGTAAATGGCTCCTGGAAGGAACAAACAAGGAGGGGATGCCGCTGGACTGCAGAGAGACAAAAAGGGGTGGACCATCTGTTGGTAAACATGAACAAAGAACAATTCTGAAAAGACTCATAACTTGTCATCCAAAAGGGTGAAAAATATACCAAGGACAGAGTTGTGAATCTAATTTTTGGCTGCAGGTTTTCAGAGGCGGCAAAACCGTGTGACATGTTCTGGACAGGAATGGCAATATATGTGGTTTTATGCGAAATGTATAAATGTTAGAATTGTGAAAATTTACAAGCACATCTCTATGTTAAACACACACATTTGTGGAAAGTTGCATAAAGTTTGGAAATTGTGTTCATAGCAAAAAGGACAAAATTAAGTAGAAAGTTGAAACAAGATCCCACAGCTACAGGATTTTGAGCAACAGATGCTACATAACATATGGCATCTTTGTGTGTGATTTGTATAAAGGTGACCAATGTAGAAATATGTATTCAGTATAAAATCCGATTTTCAGACCAGTGGTTAAAGGGAGGTCTCTGAGGACTGTAAAGCAAACCATAAAATGTGACATCATCCGGCCTTGATCCAATTACTCAAATGCAAGGTGGAGATGACGTTTTGATCCAATCCCAGCTCACAGGGGCAGGTTTAGTTAAGCCGGTCAATACACCCATTTTGTGATGTCATTTTAAAACATAGAGACAGCTGACAACATACAGGGACTCACAGAGCCACTCACTTCCCTGATTCCGGCGAAGCACTTTGACCCAGCATTCTACATCTAGCTTTAACATCCTTCCAGATCCAGATGCCAAAACTCTTGCCAGAAATAGAGAACTATTGATTTCCGCAAGGCCCAAATTCTCCAATTTATTCTCTCCACCAACTGAAATGCTGTGTGGTGTGAGAAGGCCATTTGAACCAGTATCCTGAAATTCTCTGACTTGCCACCACTAGGCTTGGCTGAGGAACTCACTATCCAGCTGATTGAAATATCCACAAACAAGAAGGACAGATCCTGTGCAAAACCGGTGACCGGCCTAGCAGATCCAATCCCGTGCCTGAGGTGCTGTTCTTCCTAGACAGATCCAATCCCTGATCAGAACTGACGGTCCAATTTAATAACTTATTTTGTAAGTATTAATAGGAGGAAAAGTTACCCTAATATCTCTGCATAGTCTTATCCCAATGTCAATTCATCCTATCTTTTAATTCAGAATCATAGTATTGTCAGAACCTTTCCTGCGCTGATTTTTCTCATTTGTTTTATAAAATCATAAGTCATTAGTGATTTTGAGTAAGAAAAGTAAATTCCAGAACAGAAACTAGAGTATCACATGTGAAGGGTTACGCTGGCCACGTAACTGTGGAAATTCCCGTGTGACATTCTCTATTTCATAGTCATAATCTAGTGTAAGCAAACCCATCTTTCATTTTCAAAGTGCATTTCTGTTTTCCATCCTCGCGCCTATTTTACAAAAACGACCTTTACTAAAACCTCTATAAGTCCCTCAGTTTATATGATAGAAATGAAATTTCAACTCCTACTTGTACCTACCATATGTAGCTAGCAATAGAACCAAAACTGAATATCGTGCAAGGAAAAGTTTGCCACGAATTACAATTCTGAGAAATTTTACACATGTGAAATAGCTTTAAATTGTTTCTGACGAGGACTTTGAGATTTCAAATGCTTTCTTTGGACTAAATCATTGTTTGTGACTGTGTGCAACTGTTCAAAGCAGCTCCCATAGGAATTTACAACAATTTAAGTACTTTTGACCATATTTGGTGTTTTTGCTCAGTCAATTCTAAAGACAATTTTAAAGCCAACCTTACAGCTGAAAAGTCAATTTCATTTTACTCTTGTGTTTGAAGGGGGAGGTGGGACTGATATTCTGTTTGATTCGTGCTATTCCTGAATACCTGCTCTCTCCTCACATCTATTCAATTGCCTATTGGGAGTTTGAGGGGTGTTGCAAGGGGAACCTCTAACCATAGTGCCATCTGTCCAAACCAACACAAAAGTATTATTTTCTGTGCTACATTTGTTTTATGCTCATTCCTTGATTTCCAGTGTATAAAAATACTATTCAGTGTTCTATCACCCCATTGGTGATTGTTGTTTACCTATTAAAAGATACTGTGATTACATTTTAAATACATCAATAAATATTTACCGTTGCAAACTAGCCTTATTCCTGGTTCAGTGTGACCGGGGGGGGGGTCTCAGGTGAAGGGTGTGATATGAGTGGTATATCATTCAGAATATTGAACTTATAGACAAAAATAAATAAGGGTTCCAATTGTGCACTACATGCCGGGCTTGACTTGGGTGTTTGCCGGATTGAAATCACTTACAGTTTGGGGGCTCGTCGCTGGATCCTGAATTAGACATAACACTCATGACAGTCTAACACAGCGTGCTAGCCGATGGGGTACATATACCTTGTTGGGTTGCCATATTGTGCTATACTGTATAAGCACCCCTCAAAAGAAATACTGAAAGGAGTTGGGCCTGTTTGCAAAAGTAAAGTAACCCTGAGATAAGCCAGAAGGAAATTAATATTTCCGGAATGGCAACCCCAGTGGAAATCAATATTGCAAGGGAACACCTAAAGCACAAATTGTTTGTCAGGGGTGAATGGCTAGAACAGGACGAACAGGTATGGCTGCAGGAAATAAAACAGCAAATCACTGCAATCAACCTTGATACCTGGCAGGACAAGGGTCCATTACATCAAGCACTTAGCGAATAGTACATGACCCCTAAAATAAAAGAGGAGCAATGCAAAATTGTCAAAATAGCGGCCTACCTGTACCTCGACATAGGAGTCATACAGGAAAAGTATGCAGACCATGTAGATTTCACAACGATGCAAGGGGAAGCACTGCAGAAAATCCAGAGCAATCTGGACTCTGCAGAGCAAAGGTTCCAAGATAGTAAAGAATCTGAAACAGAGGCTAGGCAGTATGCCACCAAACTCCAAGAAGATCTGGCTATCTTACTGCAAAAGAATCCAGAACAAGATACACAGGTACAGACACTGCAAAAAGAGTGTCAGGAAAGGCTTGCCTCTTTAAAACAGAGTCAACAAAAACTGGCGCAGCAATTAACCCTTAACAGAGCATGCGCAGAACAGATAGTCACCTTAGAAAACCACCAAGAATCCTTAAAAGGGGAAAATAATAAATTAATTATCAAAGAGAGTTTGATGAGGAGCGCCAGACAGCTGGCACCTTTAAAAACAGAGGGACGCCTTAGGCTAGGAAGTCAGCCATTTAAAAACAAAGTTAGAAGAAAATCACCAGGCCCTTCAAGAGTATGGGGAAATCAAAACTGATTATGAAAAGCTGTTAGAGCAAACCAGGTGGCTGGAGGATGCTTTGGCAAAGAATAATCAGACCAGTAAGGGCCAAACTCAGGAGGTCAGTCTCCTGCAGCAAAAATTGGCCCAATACTTCCAATGCAGGCAGGAAGCACAGGGAGACAATGAGGCTCTCTGTGAAACGGATGACATGTTCCACCAACAGATAGCCATGCAAGAACAACTCAGAGACTAGTATGGCCTTAATAGAGGAGCAAAAAGGTCAGATGTTGGCATGTCATCAGGAAATAGGGGCTGAAAAAGATGAGGTAAGATGGGAGAGAGAAACCCCTGAGCATAACCTCATAAACCCTGGCATCAGGGACTTTAATCCCTTCAATTCCATGGACTCTGCCACCCTCATGTCCAGTGGCTTATATGAACCAAGGCCACAGGGATGGTAGACTTCAACACAATGGGAAATATGGGACTGACAGGTCAGCACCTCCCAGAAATGGATGGGCGGGCATCTATGTACAGGTTCCCAAATATTAGGGCCAGCCTCTCTGATCAGGGAGACTCCAATGAGGGGAGAATCAGAGAACTGGATCCTCAGAAATATCACCTACCTAGAGATCAGTCAGTCAAATTTGGTGGGGAATACCATGAAAATAGGCCCACTAAGAGCATCTTAAAAACCTCTTCCCAGCTAGGACAGTGGGGGGGGAGGGTACTCAGCCAATCCTGGGAGCAAGGGAGAGTCAGAAGACTCTTCTGAGTGCCACAAGTCTCAAGAGACTAGGCCCCCACATTCTGCCAGCCATACCCAAGCTTGCAGAATCAGGGAGAGCCTAGAGGATCAGACAGCCACCTCAGGTAGCAGCACCTCTGAGTCACAGGATGAGTGGACAAGAGTGACCAAAACTAAAAAGGCCAACAAAGTTAAGAGAGCTTTACTGAAATATCCCCTGAAGCAAATCAAGGTTATTAGGAGCGTCATCACGCCCTGCCATAAAAATGCCAAATATTCAGTTTGGGAGCACCTTGAGCTGTCTGAGCAAATGATGGAGACTTTCCACCTGAAGGACAGCCAAAGTTGTATTCAGTATGTCAAGAGGACATTTTCACCTGAGTACTCCAGCTTCTTTGCGGGCTGGAGGATCAGAACCACTTAAGATGGTCCACATATAGGGCGGCCATCTTAAAGCACATTTCAATCCATAGACACCCTCAAGAGGCCCGCAAGGCAGCCTACAAACTGCAATGTGGGGAAGACCAGGCCCCACAAGAATTTGTCCAAGAGTTGAAACGTGCAGACCACCAGGAAGGTGCGCACAGACAGCAGGGAGTTTGTCAATACCTTCTTTCATGCACTCCCTAAATACATTATGACCCAGCTGGTGAGGGACTTTAATGAGAAAAGATCACTAGACTGGGTCATTGAACAAGCAACTCGCATTTACGAAGTACAGAAACCAGTAGAAAGTAAAAGTGCTAATAAAAACCCAAAACCAACCAGCACCCCTGCTGCTGCTAAGGTGGCGGAGGTAAAGGCTGCCCCCATTTTAGATTTGGAGATGGAGGGGCCTAAAAACCTTCCCATGCAGAATCCTACTAACCCAAGACCCAGAAGGCCCTCGGGCCAATCCCAAACAGGGAGTCAGGGAGGTAACCCCACAAATGGACCCCTACCTCCCCGGACTACATCAGCCCCTGTTACAAGGGCAGCAGACCCATCCTGGGCTATGTGTGGACTCCTCCAGCCCAAGCGGGGGGGATCCAACCAGGCAGCTGCCAACCCAGGAAACTTCCCTCCACACTTTCCCCAGGAGGGCAGTAATCCCCCAAATGCCGGGCTGAGTTTATTTCCACGGTACCCACCAAACCTCAACCCCCAAAATAATCCTTCTTTCTTTCCCCACTTTCCTGAGCCCAGACAGCCCAATCTGGGAGAGGGGAGGCTAAGGATGGAGGGGTACCAAAACTTTCCCAACCAGGGGTATTATGGGAGAAGGGACAGTTACCCTTCCTGTGATCAACCCAGGGTAGACCAGAGAACCCTGTACCAGCCAGAGCGGGTGTCCCAACTGGAGCGCCAGGTCCAGAACTTGGCACAGGATCTGGGTCGCATGTTGAGGGGGCAGCAAAACCCTCCAATGAACATGGTGACTCAGAACTCTCAAATCAAGGGTCTGGTGCTCCAGAGCAATGACGGGGAGAGAACCCCGATAACCCACCGGTTCCCAGGGAGGAGGCGCAAGGGGAAGGGGGGTGTAAAGCCTTAGAGGAAGCTTCCTTCCCCACTTGTGAAAAGCCCCTGGAAGCCCAGGAACTGGAACCAGAATCTCCTACCCCCGAAAGTCTGCAACCTAAGGAACAGAGGGCGGGTAGGAGAAATAAAGAGCCTAAAAAGGCCCATTTTGTGGAGGAGGTGCAAATCTTCCAATTTGAAGGAGAGGGGTCCTCAGAGGATTCTGGGAAAATGATCTTCTCCTTCAGGGATGGAGGAACTCCTCCCAAAGAAAAATGGGTCCCAAGAGATCCTGATCAAGACTGGGTAGATGTGGGGACCGAGTTAAAACCGCCCATCATCAAACCCCAGAATGACCAGCAAGAAAATCTCCTTGTTCAAACCAATTCTGGTGACTGCCTCCTAAAAGGGGGGGCAGCCCGGAATCAGAACCAGGGGAGCTCAAAACATCCCCCATATCCAATTGCTATCTTTTTCTTACAGGTTCCCAAGATCCCAAACAAAATCCTGCCCAAATCAGCCCTTTGTCAGAATCCAAAGCAAAGAAATTAACCTACCAATTGGCCAAAAATGCGCATTATCTTTGCCCCCTTGAGGAAAAGGAGGGAGATTTAATGCCCCGGTCCAAATACAGGGGCAATGTACATTTTTGGGACTGGTGGACACTGGATCCCAAGGCACCCTTCTGTCAAAAAGGGCCTTTGATCAGCTGAATTTGGGAAGGGGGAGAAATACCATATCCTTCTCACGCCTCTTCCTGGACAACTTCAGACCTTCGATGGGGATGAAATTCCTGTCGAGGGGACAGCAGATTTAGACATTAAAATTGGGCGACACAAGGTGAAGCACCCGGTCATAGTTGTGACTCCAGAGGGCACACCATGTTTACTAGGGAATGACATTGTGCGTAGATTGCCTCCCTCATAGATTGTGTAAACAAGGTTCTCTGGACCCAGACTAACCGACCAATAAAATTGAAACATAGTGTCAACCATGTTAGTTTAAATGGCACATGCCACATGGTTGAACAAAAACCTGACCAAATTGAATTCCATTTCCAAAATCACCAAATCCCCTACGTGACAGTAATTGCAGTAGGGCAACAAACTGGTGAAGGGAAGTCTTCTCTATTTCTGAAAATTAACCTTCCTTCCAGTCTAAAGTGACATTCCACACTGGAAGGGAACACTCTGAAATTCTATACAAATTCACAATCAGAAAATCCTACTCCTATAGTCCAAAATAATGAGAAATCAGCTCAAATCTAGGCTGATATTCAGAAAATTGGAGAGCAGTTGTTCATCCCTATTCAGTTAAATGAATGGAAGGACTCTGTTCTCGCCCGAGTATGCGTGAACAACGGTAAGAGCTTCATCAGTGAATCCATGTTCCGAAAACTCTCAAAAGATCCAGCCATACTCACATTTAAACTGTTAGACAAATGGGAAATGGACCTGCAACACCCAACTCAGCAGGTGTATGCTCAAAATGTCCATAGGCAACAAGAGCATAGTCCATAATTGTTGGGTCGTGCAAGATGTCCCTGCTGCATTTTATTTAGGCAGTGACACTCTCAATCACTTGGCCATTAGTTTGGACCTAATACACTTCAAAGCGTGGTCCCGATTAGTGGGTAATGCCATGGACTTTGATGACCCAGAGAAAGCATTTCGGTCAGCTCAACTGCTGCCATATGCAGTTGAAATTCAGATTGGAGAGGAAGTCACCATCCCAGAACGGACCTGACAATTCTCACTTGAAGTCAAGATTAAAAGAGGACAGAAACTGAAAAATCCTGACGCCTATGTTCATCTCAATGCTCATTTCCCACATCAAGGGTTGGGGGTAAACCCAACACCACTAGTCAATAGAGACACCATTCCAATAGAGGTGGATAACAGCGACCTAAAGAGTATCAATCTGGGCGCAGGCACCATTATTGGTATGGCAGTTGATGACCGTCATTTTTCCATAGATTTAGGTAACAAACTGATAGGACCGATCCCCAAGGACTGTTTTGACAGTGATAGCGACAATAACACAACACCAGTCAGGATCTTCACCCAACATGGGGGGAATTTCCTGGTGTACTCTTCCTGCCCTTATGGTAATGAAGATTTGACCTGTGACTTCAGGAGGGATGAGGTGATCTTTCAAGTCCACCAGGACTGCCTTCCCCACCTGAACCCATCAGTCCAAGTCAACACTTTAACCAGGGACTTCTTCACCCAGCTGGAGGAAGCCGCTGAGATAGCCAAACCAGAAGTCTTTCCGGGATTCAGGCAGATGGTTGAAGAGAGTCAACCTAGCTTATGCCTGTGGGACTCTGGAGCAAAAGTAAAAATTGAAACAAGTTTTCTTAGATTTTCAAGATATCTTTGTGGTGGACTCTTATGACTGTGGTCGCACCGACATCCACATAACAACAATTCCCACGGGCCCTGGCATGACTCCAGTGTTTGTGAAGCAATACCGCTTGCCTTTCGCATCAATGGAGTCCTTTACTGAAATAATTAAGAACCTTGAGTCCCCTGGGATAATTGGTCCAGTCCACAGTACCTTCAATTATCCGGTACTGGGGATTTTGAAACAAAACGGCCACTGTAGACTCTGTGCATACCTAATGGAGCTCAACAAACGGGTCCATACTTCCCGATGGCCTCTTCCCTGCATTGACCAAGGGCTGGCCCAGATCCAGGGGTCAAAGGTATACACTGCCATTGACCTGACCAATGAGTACTGGACTGTACCTGTCAGTAGGGAGGGCCAATACAAGCTGGCCTTTACCTTCGGGGGGCAGCAGTACGCTTGAACCCAGACTTCCTTCGAATACATCAATTAATTTAACATCTTTCTGCATAAGGCCATGCCTGACTTGGGTGAAAGGAGTAACCTGGCCTATGCAGATGATGTTCTAATCAAAAGCTCAACTGTGGATCAACACATAGCGGAGATCTGTTATGTTCTGACACAGTTGAGCGCTGCCGGAGCAAAACTCTCTTTCCAAAAGGCACAGTGGTGCAGGACCCGTGTCAATTTCTTGGGGCATGAGTTAACTCATGAAAGTCTCTGTCCCCAGGAAAAGAAAGTAGAAGCACTCCAGAAGATAAAAGACCCCACAACGCTGAGGGAACTAAGGAACCTCCTTGGACTAACTAATTACAGCAGAAAGTTCATTGAGGATTATGCAGAGATCACAAGACCCCTGATCCATCTTTTGAAGGGGGGGGTCAAGTGGGAGTGGGGTCCCGAACAAGCCGAGGCAGTAAGACAACTCAAAAGAAGTCTCTCACAAGCGCCTTGCCTAGCTTACCCTGTCCAAAACTAGGAGTTCTTCTTGGAGACAGGGTTCTCAAATACATGCTTTACGGCAGTATTATATCGAAAGCATGACAAGGTCAATAAAGTAATCTATGCGAGTAAGACTTTATCCTCTGTGGAGGAAAAATGCAACGATTGTGAGAAGGCACTCCTGGCAATGGTGTGGGCATTGAAGAATTACTGCCTGTTTATCCAGGGGGGACACATCATAGTGGGGACTCCACACCAACCTTTGCAATATCTTCAAAGAATCCGGGCCGGAAATGTGAGTAATTCCCACGTACTTCCTGGATTCTGTCAATGCAAGGCTATCCTGTGGAGGTCAGATATGGCCAAAACAAGAAGAGTCCTCTCGTTCAAGGTCTGGCTGACTTTCATGATTGTGCCAGAGAAAACTGTCTCGAGGACGAAAGTCTTGAAATCAAGGACAACATGGAGGCATACCTTAATTCCCCACACATAGTCTATGAAGAAGATAAGTGTGAGGGAATGCCCATTGTCTTTGTGGATGAGTGCTCCTACCATGTTGACAATAACGGGGAAAAGGAACTTGTGGCCGGCGTAGGGAATGCATGGGTGAATGATGTCCCAGAACCCTCCGCTGGGTACAAAATCGGTCCCCAAAGTAGTCAAGTGGCAGAGTTGATTGCTGTGCATCAAGCCATCCTCACTGCTTTTCAACACCAACTCCACAAACTGGTCATAATCACTGATTCATATTATGTACGGAACGGGTTTGTGGAGCACCTGGTTAACTGGAAAACCAGAGGCATGCTATGTGCTAATAATAAACCTTTAAAACGCTGAAAATTAATACAAAATATTGATGCTCTGGTCACCTAGAATGGGATGACCATCTACTGGAAAAAGATTAAGGGTCATTCTAAAGTAGAGGGACCAGACAAAACTAGAAATGACCTAGCTGATCAGCTGGCCAAAACCGCAGCAATCCAAGGGGATCTACTTGAGATCGAGTCCCTGTTGGGGGAAATCCAGGTCACTGCTATCAATAGATCCCAGACAAATGCTCACAATGAACTCTCAACTGCACAATGGAGTAAGGAGACCCCATATGCTGATTTGATTACGGCTCAAAAAGGGGATCCAATAATTGGTAAGTTTTATCAACACATTGAGGACCCTGAGAACTTTCCCCTGATGGCTACTGTTTACGTTGGGAAAGAGGACCTCAGAGTGTTGATGAAATGTCCAAAAATGTTCCAAATCCAAGACGGTTTGTTGGTGAGGAAAACCATATCTGGCCATGACCAGTGGGTGGTCCCTACCTCATTCCAAAGCCTGATGCTAAGTCACGGCCATGATGCAGCCACAGCCGGTCATCAGGGTTTTCATACGACATTAGAAATCTTGTGAGAGGTTGCATACTGGCCACACATGGGGCAGGACCTCTGTCAGTCTAGATATGCAGGAGAGTTGAGTAAGGTGCCAATCTGTATATGGGCAACAAATGACAATGATGTGGGATGCTTAAAGATAGAGCTAGTAAAAGTGATTTTGAAAGAAGGGGTCATGCTGCCGCGTATTCCACAGTACAGAATTTCAGCTGACAGAGAGCAAGGATTGAAAAGGATTGTTTCGGATTTGGTGAAATTAGGGGTAATTGAGGAAATTGCAGGTAATACATGCAACAGCCCCATTCATCCGGTATACAAGAAAGGAGATAACAAGGTACCCTATCGTTTCATAATCGATCTGCACGCGTTAAACAAGGTAGTCGACCCTCAATTTCCCTTAGTGCTAGACGTCACTACCATTTTGACAATGATACCTGCATCAGCAAAATACTTTAGCGTGATTGACTTAAAGAATGCTTTCTTTAGCATTCCAGTGAGCAAGGACAGTAGATATTTGTTCGCGTTCACTTTAGGAGGACGGTTATTCACATTCACGCGCATTCCACAAGCATACAGGGAAAGTCTGAGTATTTACAGCAGGGCATTGAAGGAACAACTAGATATGCTAGAGCTACCAACAGGTTTTGTATTGCTACAATATATAGACAATCTTTTGATCGCTGCAGACAAAGAGAAGATTTGTAAAAAATGTCAGTATTGTCGAAAGGAAGTAGAGTATTTGGGTTACTTACTTTCGAAAGACGGGAGAAGACTAATGCCAGAGCGAATAGAGAGCATTTCTGGTATGCCTATTCCAAAAACACAGAAAGGAGTCAGAGCCATAATAGGCATGGCTTCTTATTGCCGGCAGTGGATTGGAAACTTTGCGTTAATTGTGAAACCAATGGTGGCATTGACGAAAAAGGATGCTGTGATGCCTTTGCAGTGGAATGAAGAATGTCAGAGAGCATTTGAGTTGTTGAAATTGCATTATGTTCTGCTCCAGTTTTGGCCACACCAAATTATGGGAAGATTTTTAGACTGTTTGTATGCGAAAGTGAAGGATGCGCATTGGCTGTTTTGACACAGGAACAAGGTGGAAAAAATAGGCCATGCTGCAATTTTTCTTCCGCGCTGGACCCTGTAGCGCGCACTGCCATGATGTTTGCGAGCTGTTGCAGCGGCTGCTGCGTCAGTGAAACAAATGGAGGTGATGGTATTGGGGCACACTTTAATTTTGATGGTGCCACATGCCATAGACGTTCTACTAAATAGAACACAGATGCAACACCTCACCTCTGCTAGACTGACTAGATATGAAATCATCTTATTCGCACCCCACATCCAAATTATGAGGTGTAGCGCTTTGAATCCAGCAGAATTAATGCCACTGCCCACAGAGGAACTTGGTGACAATGAATCACCTCCCCATGATTGTTTAATGGTTACTGAAGAAGAAACGAAGGGGAGAGTTGATTTAAGTGACACCCCACAGAAAGAGCCAGATGGAGAGTTATTTTGTGACAGCTCTTGTTTTAAATTACCTGATGGCACATCAACTGCCACCTACACTATCTCTACCCTAGAGAGCGTTGTAGAAATCAAAAGAATCCCCTACAACTCGGCACAAGCCGCAAAAATAATAGCCTTGACCAGAGCCTGTGAGATATCTCAAGAATTTAAACGTGAACATATATACTGATAGCCAGTACGCCTTTGGCGTGGTTCATAACTTTGGCCGACTCTGGGCTGAGAGGGGTTTCTTGACATCAGATGGGGCCAGAATCCAACATGGCCCTTTGATTGTACGATTGCTGTCTGCACTCACGTTTCCAAAGCACCTAGCAATAGTGAAATGCGAGGCGCATAAAAGAGTGACATGTAAAGTGGGAGAGGGAAACGAATTTGCAGACAGGATTGCGAAACAAACTGCCACTGATTTAAATACCAAAATGATGACAGCACAGTCTGAGGAAGTGCCTTGCATGATAGAAGATGGGATTGCCACTGTCAAAGAAATGCAGGCCAGAGCTACTGCTGATGAGATACAAGGGTGGGCTGAGGGCTCTGCTGAATTAAATTTGGAGGGTTGTTGGGTGGACAAGAGAACTAAAAACTGGATGTTGCCGAATTCCTATGTAAATGCAATGGTCACAATGGCCCACAGCCCTACCCACATATGTGCCAAGAAAAGAATCCAGCATCTAGCTACGGTATGGGAGAATGTAAACATAAAAAAGAATGCAGAAAGATTGGTCCAGAACTGCATCACTTGCTTACAGCACAATGTAGGAAAGAGCACGGTGACTCTGACAGGAAGTTTTGGCCCTCCCTCTATGCCTTTTGAGGTAATCCAGTTTGATTTCATAGACATGGAGCGTTGCCAAAACTTGAAATATGTTCTAGTGGTAATATGTGCATTCAGCAAATGGGTGGAAGCATATCCTTTAAAGGACTGCACGCCAATGAGCACGGCAAAAGTAATGCTAAAGGAATATTTTTCCCGGTTCGGCCTGCCCCGTGTCATATGGTCAGATAACGGTCCACATTTTGTGGGCGCAGTGATATTACAGATATGTGCAGGTCTCCAGATTGATAAGCGATTCCATAGTTTGAGACATCCAAGTTCGGCCGGTCTTATTGAACAACATAATGGAATCTTAAAATCTAAGATCAGTAAGATATGTGCAGGAAGCAAGTTGAGTTCGGTGGACACATTACCATTAGCGCTATTGTGCATGTGCACGTCAGTACAGGCAAGGACTGGGCTCTCCCCATACGAAATTGTCATGGAGAAGCCGGCGAATGTTTGGTGCGCACCTCAGCCCAAGAGAAGTTGAGCATCCTGTGCTTAGTACTTATTGTGGCCTTTTAATACAAAAATTGCGTTTGATTCATCAGCAGGTGCAGGAGGCTTTACCCGTGAGGTATACTGGTCCGGGCCACGCGCTGGAGCCAGGAGACTGGGTGCTACTTAAAAACTTCGAACGAAAGACACCGTTAGCACCCAGATGGCGTGGCCCCTGTCAAGTACTTCTGGCAACGCAAACGGCGATTTGTGTGGATGGGAGGAAGGCATGGATCCATGCCACGCATGCTAAAAAAATCCCACCGACGCTGAAAGACTTGCCTGACCGAGACGACCAGAAAGAAACAGCAGCTCCAGAATCGAAGGAAACTGTTGCCAGTCCCTTACTACAGAATCTGCCTAAAGCTGAAGTGAAGCTTGAAGCGAAGCCTGGAAGGATTGCTATAAAGGAGAAAGGGCAAAGAGTGCCCCAACATTGGCCAGCTGAATCTGCATCACTGCGGGCCTACACAAAGCGTGTACCACTTTGGCGGCCACCATCACATGCCATTGTGCCACTGCCTGAAATGAAATCTGCATCACCGCTGCGGAGCCCACAGCCACTTGTTATTGCGCCACAAGACTCTGAGTTTGAGTCTGGGAGTGCACTGGCACTATTCATTGACCACACTGTACCAGGAGCTAAACGGTACAATCTGCGGCCTCAAGAGAAGAAGTGATCGAATCTGCATTTCATTGATCTTTCATCATTACCTCTGGTTCCCATCACGGATGGAGAAGGAACTGGAGGTCTAGAGGAGAGAAGCGTGAGAGTTGTGCAAATCGGGCAACTCAAGACTCGCGGCTCCTGAGTGCGATCATAAAAATCCATGTGTCCAGAACCCGAGTGAACAAGCGGGGCGCACATGCTACAAAGGCAATTGATAAACTTCTCTGGAGTTCTTTTGAGCAACATGTGAATGCATAATGATCTTGCCTAAACGAGTAAGCAATCCAGGCTGCTAAGAACTGGCAGAATGAACTGTTGACATTTATCGCACTTATTGACATTCGGACGAGTGCCACAAGGAGAGATATTCACGATGACCACTGCGGAAGAAGAAGGACTGTGAGAGAGAGAATGCCAGAACCAGCTTTAGCCTCCTCCTGCACCGCTTCTGATACCAAATTAGGTATAAAGACTGAAAAGTTAGAAAAAACACATTGTTGAAAAAACTGTATGCTGATCTTAACGATAGTTATGTGTGTTATGAGTATGTTAGCACCAATAATGACAGCGTTGATACTATGGTGCGTGGATGCAACGCACCCATTGAATATGCTCTTGCCGGTAATTAATATCTCCAACACTGAAAGCCCGGTTCATGTAATTACTTACACCTTGTCCCCAATGGAGGAGAGGCACAGAAAAGGATATGGGAATAATACCCTATTGCTCATAATGAACATGAAACATGCAATTTTAAAGAAAAATAATTGCTGGGTATGCGCCCATTTACCGCAGCATGCTGGGAAGGGAATAGGTTGGTATGTGCAGTCATTACCATTTAGTTATGCATGCAGTGCATCACTGAGTGCATTATTTTATGGGAAATGGAATAAGAGTGAATCGGGTCAATTAGATAAAACAAACATGAATGAATTTGAGGAAATAATCATGAGCCCCGTGAACTGTTCTATATTTCATGAAGCACGAATGTTAATCCAAAAACCTACACCTAAGCCTGTACGACGAGATAGATTGTCTCCACCATCCAAAACATCAGTAATCACGTTTCGTGTTAGAGCAGGAGAAAATAAGGATGCAATGCCCCCTTCCTATACAGTGAATTATAGCCCACAAACTGTCCCTTTTTGCCTAAAGAAGAAAGGCTCCTGTTCAGTAGGAACGTTTACTGGTTGCATGAATACAGCGGTTCTCAAAAGAGAAGTAGAACCAGAGTATGTAGGTGATCCTGTTTATTTTATATGCGGAGATAAAGTGTATCCCTGGCTACCCCGAAACTGGGGAGGCACATGTTCTTTGGGTCTACTGTTCCCAGGAAAGTTCCTTTTCTAGACAGCAGATGTAGCTAGGCTATCCAGATCTAGGACACGAAGAAGTACAGAAGGCGCTTGGATTACAGAAGACTTAGCAAAATCATTCGTAGCATTTCTATATATTAGAGAATACAATAAACATAACAACAGATATACTATACAACATGACACTAGAAGAAAAGGGGATTAATGACGTTGCAAAATAGAAGGGCTCTTGATGTAATACTGATTGATCGTGGGGGGGTTTGCAAAATCGTGGGATCAGCGTGCTGCATATTCGTAAATGACTCCTCCCCTACGATTTTTGAAGCGATAAGAAACTTACACGTCCTGAGTTCTGAACTCTATACCATGAATGGGAACTGGGAGGCAGGGTCCTGGTTCTGGGAGATATTATGTGCGTGGGGATGGAAGTTAATTGCAATACTAGTAGTAGTGTTTGGAATATTTATGACTTGCTGTTGTTGCATACACTGTCTGCCCCTATTTTGCACTGAGATAAGTGAAGAGTGTATGCATATGGTAACCCAAAAACAAACACATGGCGAAGATCATAAAGATACTCATGAAATGAGAGCAACAAAAGAATTCATGGCCATAAATATTGGTGAGAATGAAGACGCATATAGTGGCATGCAAGATTCAGTTTCAAATTCAAATTCAGATACTTTAGACACATCATCAGAGGAGGATGCAATGTATGGATAAGGCGTTTGGCATCGGCCAAAAGGAGGGGTTTGTCAGTCTAGGAAAATAGATAACTTCACAACCAATGGCAATGTATCATATTGGCCGACGACCAACCGTCTCATGCACTAAACGTCAGAAATACAGACTCATACGTTTGACCAATGTGTGGCTATTTTGATGTAGCTAGAATCGCCATTTTGTTCACTAACGTTTGCTCATTGCTTTTTGTTAAAAACTGCTTAGCCGAAAGCCTATTTTGCTTATTCTGCTTATTCTGCTTATTCTGTTTCACTGATTACTTTGTTGTTCAAAGCGAAAGAGCAAGGCCGCAAGGCTGGGAGTTATTCGTTGAAACACAACGTAGGCAGCCCCAAAGAGGAATGCCCAATCCCCTCCCGCATATAGCCTTGGGGGAGAGCAACACAGCATTTAATCATCTCACTGATGCCAGCCAGTCACGTTAATATGGTAGAAATGCTAGAAAGAAACAGCTAAAGGCTTGAATTATGCTTTTCTTACGGCCCCCCTTTCCTAAGCCTAGCAGAGCGTGCTGACTCCCAGGACACGAATAGCAAATAGGAGATAGCAAGGCCTGGAATGTGACTCTTCCCCTGTACGCAGCTTGCCTGCAAGAACAGAAGCACTGTGTTCTGTTCAACAAAGAAATATGTCTCTAGATGTTTGAAGGTGTCATATTCGTCGAAATTGTCAATCATCAGACCCAGTTCAAAGAAACTGAACATGTCATGACTGATTGCAGGATGTCCACTTTGTATATATGTAATTGATGTATGTTATTTGCTCTCTTGCATCCCTCGAGGTCTGGAGACACATGTCGCGGGGCGTGAGACCGAGTTGGCCAACTGAGACTTTTTGCTTTGCAATAAACCCTAGCTTTTGGGAATACAACCTTGTGTCTGGTGATTTGCCTTGTTTCTACTATGCGAGGTTCCCCTAGGGGCCCCTTCACCTCAATCAATACTTGAAGGGGTGTCTTGTGTGTGCACAACTTCAGCCAACATCACTCACACACCATGCTCCCCTCCAAAAGATGGGGATGACACTGCCTTGGTCAGATTTGCAAGTCGATTTTATCAGGCCTGTGATTCACTCCTCTAGGGGGAACAAGTACATGTTGACCGTAACATGCTTGTCCACTAAATGGGTGGAATGTCTCCCGGCCCCAAATTGCAAGGCAGAAACCGCAGCTGCCCTGATGATCAACCACATCTTGTCGCATTTTGGACTACCCCAAGGGATTGAGTTAGACCGAGGTAGCCACTTGCGAAGTGATGACAAAGATGTGGGAGATACTTGGTGTCAAAAGGAAACTACACATTGCCTACAGGAAATCCTCTAGTGGTGGAGTTGAGAGGTACAATAAAACTATTGTGGGCATATTAAAAAAGTTTGTGGCAGATTCTGTGCCAAGTTGGGACATTAGATTACCCCTTGTCCTGATGGCCATTAGATCTATCCCTTCTTCTGCAACAGAAATGTCTCATTTTGAGCTGATGACTGGACAAAGGATGGTGCTACCCCAGCATCTGCTCTATAGAACCCAAGAGCAGACTTTGATAAATGCCTCCACAACTCATGAGTATGTTGAGAATCTGAGAAAACACCTTCAACATGCTTTTGTCTATGCTCAGCAGAATCTAGAAAGATCTGCAGACAGTATGACGACCCACTAGGATCTGAAGACAGCTAAAAAGGAATATCAAGTAAGAGACGGGGTCTACTTGTACAATTTCCAAAGGAACGCAGCCAAAGAGCGCAAATTCCTCCCAACTTGGCGGGGTCCTTTTGAAATTGTGGACAGAATCTCACTAGTCGCCTACAGAATCCGCATCCCCAAGGGCAGTTTGACAGAAGGGGAAGACAAGTGGGTCCACATAAACCAGCTGAAGAGCTGCCATCCCAGGCATACTTTGCAGCAAATAGAGGAGCCAACCGGAAACCCAGAGGGCGAAAATCCGGAAACATAAAAGAATCACTAAATGTTCACCGTGTGTGAGAAGAGTGTTAAGACCATTAGTGAACATAGATGGGGAATAGTGCTGATTGTAATCCAATTGTCTTTCCCACTGCCGACATCCCCAGATGACGTGTGGACACAGTAGTGGGAAAATTTCCATAACCATGCTATGTTCTATCTTCTAGCATCTGGACTAAGAATCATCCCAAGGATTTCCGAGGAGGACCACTCGGACACCGGGAGGAAAGACCCAACGAGCCCGGAGTGGCACTCTATACTCCCAACCAGAACCAGTAATACTCCTGACCAGAACCGGCGAGGAGAGCGTGTCGCTTCCGCACTGACGGGAGAAGCAACTGAAGTTCTCCACACGGACAGAAAAAGAACATCCCAATCTCCCGACTTCCCCTTGACGGGAGGTCAAAATAAAGTCGGGAGAGGGGGCTATGTGGAATGTATTGACCCACTCTGCTATGCTATGTGGGGTTACCCTGCCAGTTGTGGTGAAACAAACTGCAACAATGGCAGCAAAACCCTTGTGTGCGCCAAAAACCTACAAAAAATGTGTTCTCAAGCCCACAAAAAGATGGATGCCCAACCAGCAACCCATGGTGCATGTGTCGTGGAATAGAGCACCCCCTGCAGAAAAAGTGCAAGTGGGCTCCATGACCAGCAGAGTACAGAGAGAAAAGCAGCAGTGTGCAAGTGAAGCCCCAAAATGTGCCTACAAATGACATTTGCTTTGTTACCTGAATGACAGCTGTCAGATGAGTTACTGATGAAACTTTAAAGGGATCTAAACCTAAAAAGTCTGCTGGATTAGCAAACATAAAAATGATTTTTGCTAAAAGAAATATAGATCCCAGGTGCTTTTTAGCCCACAGATTTTAAGGCCAAGAAAGTAATGTATTTATGTTTGATGCAACAAATTTGGTTTTTGCTGAGTTTAAGAAGTTAATTAGCCTGGCTGAGCTGTAAGTACTGGAAAAGCAGGTTTCTCCCAGGAGGAGGGCCTACCTCTCAGCAGAAACTCACTGGGAGATTCTAATTGCGGGTTAGCCCAAACTTTTGTCTATAGAAAGAGAAGGAACAATGACAGAGGTTCAGCCCAGGAAACTGGATGTGTGAAGGTGGTCGTAAATGGCTTCTGGATGTAACAAACAAGGAGGGGGATGCCCTTGGACTGCAGAGAGACAAAAAGGGGTGGACCATCTGTTGCTAAACATGAACAAAGAACAGTTCTGAAAAGACTCATAACTTGTCATCCAAAAGGGTGAAAAATATACCAACCACAGAGTTGTGAATCTAATTTTTGGCTGCAGGTTTTCAGAGGCGGCAAAACCGTGTGACATGTTCTGGACAGGAATGGCAATATATGTGGTTTTATGCGAAATGTCTAAATGTTAGAATTGTGAAAATGTACACGCACATCCCTATGTTAAACACACACATTTGTGGAAAGTTGCATAAAGTTTGGAAATTGTGTTCATAGTAAAAAGGACAAAATTCAGTAGAAAGTTGAAACAAGGTCCCACAGCTACAGGATTTTGAGCAACAGATTCTACATAACAAACCATAAAATGTGACATCATCCGGCCTTGAACCAATTACTCAAATGCAAGGCGGAGATGAAGTTTTGATCCAATCCCAGCTCACAGGGGCAGGCTTAGTTAAGCCGGCCCATACACCCATTTTGTGATGTCATTTTAAAGCATAAAAAGAGACAGCTGACAACACATAGGACTCACAGATCCACTCACTTTCCTGATTCTGGCAAAGCACTCTGATCCAGCATTCTCCATCCAGCTTTAACATCCTTCCAGATCCAGATGCCAAAATGCTTGCCAGCAATAGAGAACTATTGTTTTCAGCAAGGCCCGAATTCTCCAATTTATTCTCTCCACCCACTGAAGCACTGTGTGGTGTGAGAAGGCCTTTTGAACCAGTACCCTGAAATTCTCGGGCTTACCACCACTAGGCTTGCCTGAGGAACCCACTATCCAGCTGATTGAAATATCAACAAACAAGAAGGACAGATCCTGTGCAAAACCAGTGACTGGCCTAGCTGATCCAATCTCGTGCCTGAGGTGCTGTTCTTCCTAGACAGATCCAATCCCTGATCAGAACTGACGGTCCAATTTAATAACTTCTTTTGTAAGTATTAATAGGAAGAAAAGTGACCCTAATATCTCAGCATAGTCTTATCCCAACCTCCATTCATCCTATCTTTTAATTCAGAATCATAGTATTGTCAGAACCTTTCCTGTGCTGATTTTTCTCATTTGTTTTATAAAATCATAAGTCATTAGTGATTTTGTGTGAGAAAAGTAAATCCCAGAACGGAAACTAGAGTATGACATGTGAAGGGTTACGCTGGCCATGTAACTGTGGAAGATCACGTGTGACATTCTCTTTTTCATAGTCATAACCTAGTGTAAGCAAACCCATCTTTCATTTTTCATTTTCGGTTTTCCAATCTCGTGCCTATTTTACAAAAACAACCTTTACTAAAACCTCTATAACACCCTCAGTTTTTATGATAGAAACGAAATCTCAACTCCTACTTGTACCTAACATCTGTAGCTATCACTATGCATTGCAGAACCCATTATCACGAATATCACGCAGGGAAAGTTTACAATTCTGAGAAATTTTACGCGTGTGAAATAGCTTTAAATTATTTCTGACTTGAACTTTGAGATTTCAAATGCTTTCTTTGGACTAAATCATTGTTTGTTACTGTATGCAACTGTTCAAAGCAGCTCCCATAGGAATTTACAACAATGTAAGTACTTTTGAGCATATTTGGTGTTTTTGCTCAGTCAAATCTAAAGACAATTTTAAAGCCAACCTTACAGCTGAAAAGTCAATTTCGTTTTACTCTTGTGTTTGAAGGGGGAAGGTGGGACTGATATTCTGTTTGATTTGTGCTATTCCTGAATACCTGCTCTCTCCTCACATCTATTCAATTGCCTATTGGGGATTCGAGGGGTGTTGCAGGGGAACCTCTAACCATAGTGCCATCTGTCCAAACCAACACAAAAGTATTATTTTCTATGCTGCATTTGTTTTATGCTCATTCCTTAATTCCCAGTTTATAAAGATACTATTCAGAGTTCTGTCACCCCATTGGTGATTGTTGTTTACCTATTAAAATATACTGTGATTACATTTTAAATACATCAATAAATATTTATCTTTGCAAACTAGCCTGATTCCTGGTTCAGTGTGACTGAGGGGTGTGGGGGGGCCCAGGAGAAGGGTGTGATATGAATGGTATATCGTTCAGAATATTGAACTTATAGACAAAAATAAATAAGGGTTCCAATTGTGCACTACGTGCCGGGCTTGACTTGGGTGTTTGCCGGATTGAAACTACTTACACATCTCTCACGCTTGCTACTCACAAAGAGTAGGAAGGGTGTACCTGTAACTTAGGCCACTGACATTGTAATAGGCCTATAGTGCATTTTATAGGGATTTCCTTAATTTGTACTTCCTCACACATTTCGGGTGTCAGTAACTTCATCCAACATCCACCCTTTTGTTACTCCTGTAATGACATCTCTCATTAACTCTTTATCCTTCAATTCTTGCTCTGTTGCCCAATCTTACACATCTGTGGGAACCTATATATTACTGACATTTCTCAAATTTCTTCCCCCTTTGGATAAACCCACACGCTGCATTCTAGGAAACTACAATCTCTGTCTGCTGTGGGATCTGCATAGAATTCAAGGTTATTTTCTATTTTTTTAAAAAGAAATATTTGTTTATTTATAAAGTTTTACACATAGATAATCAATCAAACAATCAGAACAATTAATACTCAGCAAAAATACACAGATTAACAGAATATTATACATACATAACTTGCAATAAATCAGTAAATACTCAAACAGTCATCCCACACCTTTCCGTACAAACTCAATTTCCCTTGCCTCTTGAACACCATCCTTTCCATGGATGCAAGGGCAGACATCCCCTCAACCCAATCATCAAGAGTAGGCGCATTCCGTGCCTTCCAGCCCATCGGGACCAACTTTTTGCCCAGACAAGCTCCACGGATTAAAAACTTTTTCCGTGACACAGAGAGATCCTCCAGCAATTCTCCACCTCCCAAAATCATTGTCACAAAATCCAAATCAACATCCAAATTCAAAACACGCAGACAGGCACCACAAACATCATGCCAAAAACCCTGTACACGCACACATTCCCACAGTAGATGTTCTAGACTTCCCAGTCCATTCCCACAACACCAGCAATCATCCGAATCCATCAACCTTCTCTTAAACATTCGTTCCGGGCTCCAAAACACTTTATTGAGGATCTTTATCTGTCTAGACCGTTCCACCAGATCAATTGCACAAAGTTTAATATTCGCACACATATCCAACCACATCTCGGGTGAAATCTCACACCCCAATCTCCTTCCCCATTCATCTCTCAAATCAGAATTCTCCTTATAAGCAGACACAATACAATTGTATATCCTGCTAGCAATCGAGCCACCACCTGGCTCCCTTTCTCTAAGAAAGAGATTAACCATTGAGCTTCCTTGTTCCACCACATCACCTATGCATCTTTTTAATTTTCTGAAGTCTTCAGATTTGAAATTATCAATGTGAAATTTCGCTCGCAACTCACACTCACCAATCCACTCACCATCCACCAACACATCATCAATCCAATGGACTCCACCTAGAAACCAATCAGGCCAGAATAAAGATTTACCTCCAACAGAAATCTGTTGGTTCAACCAAATGGAAGCATGAATAGTCTTAGAAGCGACCGATCCCAATAATTCATGAACCTGTCTCCACGTATCTCTCAGAAAGACTGTCAGAGATGATCTTTTACATAACTTGTTCGTTGACGTGAGAATCGCCCTTGGGGGGAGTGGGCCCAACAAACTTGCCTCTTCAATTACCCAATTATCAGGCTGTTCCATCAGAAAGGGCACAATGAAATGACTTGAAAAAGCTAGATGATATGCCCTGAAATTCGGCACCCCCAAACCTCCCTTTTCTACTGGCAGCTGAAGTTTCCACAACTTTAACCACGGCGGCTTGTCATCCCATAAAATCGACTGCAACAAACCATCAATTTTCTTCCAAAAATGATTCCCAATTTTCATCGGAAGCATACCTAGTACATAGTTCATTTTCGGGGCTGCATTCATTTTTATAGCATTCACTTTGCCCCATAGGGTCAAGTGAAGTAAAGACCACCTCAAAATACTCATTTTCAATTCTCTACAAGTCTCAGTCATGTTTACCACAACCATCTCATCCACCAATGGGGTCAGCCATATACACAGATATTTTAATTTTCTGTCATACCACCGAAACCCAAATCCAGAAACCAAGTTCCTATCACAACATCCAGAAACAGGTAAAACCTCAGACTTAGTCCAGTTGACTTTAAATCCAGCCACCGCATGAAATCTGTCCAGAACATCCAACAAGGCCGGAAGGGACACCGTTAAATTCCGTAACAACAATAACAGATCATCCGCATAAAACCACAGCTCTTGATTGGCCCCATGAAAACTCAGACCCCGTATCCCTACATCACACCTCAATGCAATCGCCAGTGGTTCCATGGCCAAAACAAATATCAGGAGGGATAAAGGGCATCCCTGCCTTGTACCCCTCTGCAGTACAAAAGAGTCTAATAACTGCCCATTATTTCTGACGGCAGCAGTCGGACAAGCATAAAGCAAGGCAATCCATGAAATAAATTCCTCACTTAAATTCATAGCGCGCAATACTGAAAAAAGATAGTTCCAATCAACGTGATCAAACGCTTTCTCCGCGTCTAAGGAAAGCACTGCAACATCATCTTCCATATCCTGTGCATGTGTCATCAACAAAAATAGGTTCCTAATATTGCTAGATGTTCTCCGACCATGAACAAAGCCTGACTAATCAGTGCGCACTAACTTCACAAGAAGATTCTGCAAACAAAGTGCCAATAATTTCGCAAGAATCTTATTATCAGTATTAATCAAACTGATCGGACGGTAGTTTGAAGTCAAGCAGCCATCCTTATCCTTTTTTAGAAATACCGATATAATGGCATGACTAGCAGAAGCAGGAAGCAAACCTCCCACCCTGGATTCCATGAACATATCCCGCATAAGTTCTACCACCGAATCAGGAAAGATTTTATAAAATTCAGCAGGCAGACCATCCAGACCAGGAGACTTGCCCGAGTTCAACTTCCCAATCGCAGTTTTCATTTCATCCACAGTCAAAGCCTCACCCAGCATAGCTTTCTCCAAATCATTCACTCTAGGTATCTCTAGTCCATTAAAAAAGGAATCATCCAATCCATTGACACCCAACTCACTTTGATAGAGCTTCGTATAATATTCCTTAAAAGTCTCATTTATCTGTCACAAGTCACCTGACCATTCTCATTTTTGATAGAAGTGATAGATCTTTCTGATTGTTGTTGTCTCAATCTATAGGCAAGCCAATGGTCGCATTTTTCACCATATTCAAAATATTTCAATTTGAACAAATCCTTCTCAGACCTTATTTTCAAAGTCTCATTCAATTCTCTCTGTAGCTCCCTCAATCTTCTCTTTTTCTCCATGTTCACAGAGTCATTTATGAACTCCTTTGAAAGTTGCTTAATACTTTGTTCCAAATCCATACTTTTGTTCACCATACATTTCCTCCTGCTGCTGGACAAACCCAGAATTAAGCCCCGCATTGTACATTTAAATGCCTCCCATACTGTCCCAACAGCAATACCATCTGTCCTGTTTTCCACAACAAAATGATCAGCCTCAGATCTGATTTTATCCACAATCTTTTCATCTTGAAGAATTGAGGTGTTTTTTTTTTTTTTTTTTTATTATTTTGATATAGCTGAAGACATCAACTTTTCAAAATCAATAACAATTATAAAAGAATATCATTACAATTTAAAATTGATGGAAATCATATAGAATTACATACAATATCAACAACCAACATAATGGAGAAGAGTAAACAAAAGAGACAGAGTTAGAAAGTCGGGCTATAAATTAAGATTTAAGTTCAATAAAATAGTCCGATTAAATCTATATATAATGAGAGCCATATTAATAGTGATAATTATAATGATAATTCACGAGTATATAAATAAGATACTCTAAGGTAGACTAATTAAATCACTATTTCGTCAGGTAAAACTGCCTCTAAAAAGTGGACAATGGCCTTCATTGCTGAAAATCTAACATTCTTAAATAGAATACTCCATATCTCATTGTCATTCTTCTCCATATACAAACTCAATAACTTATTACAATGTTTATCACGAATGGCTATTAGGTTTGGACAAGACACAATTATGTGTTGGAGGGTTTCCCTTACATTTTGTTTCTCACAAAATCGGCAGAAGCTGAGGTCCGCTTGAATAAGTTTACGTCTAGCCAAAATTTCTCTCGTCGGCCATAAATTTAACCTTGTCCGCAGGAATTTATTGCGTATATTTGCAGATGGACATTTCATGAGATAACCTTCCGCTTGGCCTAGACATTTAGTACCAAAGAGACTAGCATCAAAATCTCTATATTTTACACAAAGATCATAGTTTGTGATCCAATCCCAATAGAAAAACTTTCTTTTTGCTCGTGCGGGGTGATCAATCAGAACTTGTAAAGAGATATTTGCTCCAACTAAAGTGTCCAAAACAATATTTCTCCATTTTAGCGGAAAAACAGCTGTAGACCCTATTAGGTGAAGAGCAACCGTACCCAGGATATTATTATTGGTCAAGCCGAGAAGGCTTTTACGGAAAAAGGCACACATTCTCCATTTAACTTTACTATAGAGAGAGTTCAAACCCAATTCAAACCGTAGTATTGGGAGCGGTGTGCAGTTCGGAAGACGCAAGACCTTTTTCCAAAAAGTAGCCTCAAGTCTATTCCATATGCCATCCTTGGAATACAGTTTGGCTTCAACGCCATAGAGTAAGATGGGAACAACCTTTTGTTCATAATACATCAAGATATGTTTCAGCGTAAATTTCCCAAACTTATAAAGTAGGATTTTCGCTTGCGATATCAAGCTTAGCAATTTCGAGTCTAACATATATAACAGTTTCCCATCGCTAACCGTGTTTTGAATGGAAACACCGAGATACTTATACTCCGAGACAATATCCATAGTTTGTTGTTGGAAGGACCAAAATCCCTTATAAGATTTACACCTAGTAGCGGGTTTACAAACCATAATCTGGGATTTGGTTAGGTTTACTGTTAGATCGTTTGCCTCCACATAGATTGCTAATGCAGCTAAAAGATTTTGCAGACCTATGGGAGTCTGGGAAATCAAGACCAAATCGTCTGCATAAAGTATCCAAGGGATACGATGACCCCCCAACTCCGGAGCGTCCACTGTAATTCCGCAAAATGACAGGCCTAAATCAAGGATAAAGAGATTGAACAATGAAGCCGCCAATGTGCATCCTTGCTTTAAACCAATACAAGTAGGAAAAGGGGCGGACAGGAGTCCTTGCATTGTGAGCCGGACTCTCATGGTAGTATCTGTATGTAATTGGATAATTAGAGCCAAAAGCGAGGAAGGGCAGCCAAAGTCTTTTAGTTTTTTAAAAAGAAGATTTCGGTTTATGGAATCAAAAGCGGAACTGAAATCAATAAACGCAAAATATAAAGTTTGTTTTCTGGATGCATATTGAGACTTCAACATATTAATGGTAATAATGTTGGGGATCGTCCCCAGTCCGCTAACAAAGCCAGATTGATGCGGGTCCCGTTTGAAGTTCTTCTTTGTCCAATCATTAAGTTCTCGCAGTATGAGACGAGTAAAGATCTTTCCCGAGACATCCAATAATGAAATGGGTCTATAGCTAGCCAGATTGGCGCGATCACCCTTCTTATATATTGGAATAACGATTGATTGTCTCCATGATGTCGGAATTTTTTGTGAAGTGTTTATTGATTCAAACATGAGAAATAGTATATCTGCCCATATGTTAGGGAATTGCTTAAGATGTGCATTTGATAGGCCATCGGGGCCAGGTGCTCGCGAGTTGCTTGCATGATTGATGTAATACAAGATGTCTTCTTTATCGAAGTGTAAGTAAAACGAATGATCAGACTTTAGCTCAAGAGCAAAGGAATGAGGGCGTGGGTTTGCAAATAGGTTCGAGTAATAGCGTACCCACTCATCCTCTGTTACATCATTTGTTTGGCAGGCAACCTGATGGCCTGCTGTGGATTGGTTTATAATGTACCACGACTGGGCAGAGTTTTTGGATGCAAGAGATACTAGCATATTTCTCCCATCTGTTTGGTAAAGTTTAGCTTTTATTCCCCTAGCCCAATTTCTGTAGCTGGTTTGTATACGTAGCAGAGCAGCCCCACGGAGATCTGGCGGTAATTTTAAGGCCTGCCTTTTTTCCGCTCGAACCATGGATTTTTTAGATCTTATTTCATGATTAGGGATATGCAAATGCGGTATTTGTTTATGTTTATGAGTGGTAGAGCTTGGTTGGAAGAGCTGCATAAGATCATAAAAAACCATGTCTGAGGGCGATTGTTCTACATCATTATAGTTTAGTTCACTATGGTAACGTGTCTTAAAAGCAATTAAAGAATGTTCAGACCACTTTAATCGGTTTCTGGCAGGATTTATCTCATACGTTCCCTTAAGAAAGGAAAGGTGTACTTTGGGGACAAACATGTTCGAGCGGAGGGTAGTACACAGGATATTATGATCACTCATCTCTGATTCTATTATTTGAAAAGATGTAACCATATTTGACATATACATGTTAACATAGGTAAAGTCAATAATCCCATGACTACATGCACGATGCCATGTAGCTCTAGGTGGTATGTCCTGTGAATAGGCACCATTCAACATATAGAGATTCCGTGATTTAATGAATAGTAGCCATTTATCCAGGCGTTTTTGTTCGGATTTAAAAAAGGGGCCCAAACAGTGTAAATTCAAATCCCCCGCTAAATAGATCATATCTACAGCTCCATCCACTGTAATTATATCGAGAGCGTTAGATATTGCTTCCGTAAAGGAATCATCAGAGATGCCCAGGGGGTTCCAGTAGATGTTAATTACGGCACATATGTAGCTTTCACATACAATTCTGGAAATTTTTATAAAATCATTTGGACAAAACCACGGAGAGATTTTTAAGCCAGACGACTGTTTAACAGCCGTTAACAGGCCAGAGGTTGGACGACCCATTTGCTGCTTCACGGCAGGTAATAAACATACATCATAATTATTCCAAGACGGTGGTGTAACCAACCATGATTCTTGAAGCAGTATAACATCATACTTCAGCAAATGGAGGGAATGATTGTTCAGTAAATGCCGATTCCCTCTGGAATTCCAGCTAACAAAGCATAGCTCTGATGTAAGAATAGAAGAATGCTAAGGTTGCTTGCTCTGATATTGACAAATGCAGGATTTTCCGGGGTTAGCTTGAGGGTTGATGGGAAGTTTATTTTGAGGGGCATCTACACGCATAGAAGGTCTCTCTAAAACATCTGGGGTGGGGAGCACAGTGAAGCCAAGATCGGCAATTTGTGACTTCGCGGCCCAGATGGTATTAAGAACCACCCTTGAATTAATCCATAGATTTACAAGGGACTGATTTGATGAATCTGGGAACTCCACAAGTTCTACATCTATGGTACTGATGTCGTCGAGCTCTGGGATCTCACGAAATATCGAGAGAACAGAGGCCCGATTTAGATTATACTGTTTGGCCGGCAATGGCTGGCAACTAAGGGTCAGAGAATGAATTGCCGGACGCTTAGAGCGTATAGTTGTTAGCTTTTGTTTAGCTAGTAACAGTAACTCATTAGGGTTTGTACAGGTATTAATCCCTATTTTAGGCTGTAAGACTGTTTGAGGGGCAAAAGAGGCTTCCAGAAACTTAGTGAAAGTGGATTGTAAAATTCGTTCCATATCACCAAGTGAATCTATTTTAGCCTTGCCAGGTCCACCCGGGCATATTGGCATAGGAGAGCCAAAAGTTGCTGCATCCGCAATGACAGGGAGACTAGGTTTTTTCAGAATTGGGGCTACCACAGGCGTTGGCTCAGACAAAGTGGCCGAGGCAGACGGCGCAAAAGTTACATGTTTAGGGTCTGATTTAGAGGATAAGTATTCATCCACTGCTCTTCGTATCTCTCTCCCCATTTCCCCATGCTCTGGTTTCTGCGCCACAAAAGCATTACCCATAAAACTATTTGCGGATGAGTTAGGTACACTAGCCCCTTCGCAAATACGATTGCCCAACATTGGTTTAGTGTGGGTTTTTTGTGACATCTGCTCGGCCACGGTAATCAATTCACTTAATGGGCTGTGTGCCAAAGAGGGAACAGTGGGGGCTGGGTGTAACTTAGCTTTTTTTGCTTGCAGTTGTTGTGAGTATTTTCTTGTGATGGCTTTAGATGCCAAGGCTGAAGAAGATGCTGGAGCTGAGAGCTTATTAATAAAGGCTTTAATTTGGGATGTATGAGGTGGTACAGATTTGATGTTTTTCGGTTTTTTTGACTGATTTATCAGTCGAGTCTTTTTAGGCAGTGAATTCTGGGGATTCTGCAGATCGGGCGCAGAAGATTTGATCCCAAAAAGGGAATATGTGGGTCTCTTCTGCAAATCAGTTTTTGTCACGACTGCATTTTCCATAATGTCAACTATAGGATCAGGTATGAATGGTATAGGTTGATAGGCTTGAACCATGGTTTCAGCCAAGTAAGAAGTCTGTGAAGATACAGACTTCTTACCATTTGAAGCAGCTTCCGGCTGGCCCAGGCTCTCAAGTTTGTTAAAAAGTACAAATTGATTGTCAAGTAGCAGGTCGAACTGGTTTGAATGTGTTTCAGCCTTTACGACTAATACTTCGAACAGTTTAGCAAGAGCTAATATGGCGTTGTTCATGGATGTAAGTGCTATGCTAGTACTGACAGTCTGGGAATCAAGACCACCAGTAGTAGCAGGGGTTTTTTCAACCATTTTTCTAGGAGTCGGAGCTATAAAGGACAAATTTGCAACTGAATTTGCAGCACTGACGTTTGTGATAAGCACAGGAGATTTAGACAAATTAACCAAAGGTGATTTGAGGTGACTCAACAGAGGCAATAATATCTAAGTCAATAACAGGTATATCCTGAACAACTGGCTTCAACAATGAGTTAGCAACCGATGTGTCACTTACAGTGAATACAGAGATGTCACGTACATCAGGGGGAGGAACTGCAACACCAGTTAAGACATTAGTTAGAATGACACTATCGGTAAGGGAAACATTTTCTTTCGCAAAAGTAACAGATGGGCCAGGCGTTGTAACAGTTTTTAAGACCTCACCAGTTCTGACCTCTATCGCAGTAGCTAGAGGATCATTTTGGCCAGTTAATCGTTTTGCAGAAGTACAAGATTCCGGCTCCAATCCATGCGTAGTATCTTTTGGACCCAAGGAAGCCGTTACTGGATGATGTAAAGATGTTTCTACGGCATTTCCAGTAGGTCGTGAGCTATTTTCCATGCGACTGGAGGCTCTACAAAAGGAGCGGATGTCCATTCCTAACAGCGTCTCAGATCGACTCTTGATTGCGCCTGTAGCACATATCCTTGGTGTAGAACTAAGTCGAGGTTTTTTTATCGGTGCAGAGTGGCAAATCTGGGAACAACTTGAACCATTGGACTTGTGCAGCTCGGTTACCGGCGGCATGCCGGTTGTTAGAGATTTTATGGTACGTTTCATACTCAACGGTAGTAGTGTTACCTACTAAATTAGAAAAAAAAAAGCAAAGCCTAAAAGAAAAAGAAAGGCTGCTTTAGTTAAGTTTACAGATAAAATTGGGTTTAAGTGTTATTGATGGTAGTTGTTGACTACCCAGTATATAGCGTTCACCTTCTGGTAGCTGTAGTAATTGTTTTCAATCCGATGAAAATCCAACTTGAGAGGCAGGCAGGACAGGTAGCAAACAGCACAGACTCCCGCGGCAAAGCGGGACTTGAGGGGACTTGCTGGGTGCGCGCGCGCAGGTGCGCGCGGGAACGTCCTTATATAGGACCGCCCCTAATTAAAAAAATAAATAAATAAATAAATAAATTTTAAAAAAAAGCAAAGCCTTCTGGTAGCTGTAGTAATTGTTTTCAATCCGATGAAAATCCAACTTGAGAGGCAGGCAGGACAGGTAGCAAACAAAATTGAGGTGTTCATTCTCCAACAAAATGATCTAGGAGTACTAAACTGTAAATCTATGTTCATAAACACAGGTGCATGGTCAGTGACAGCAATACAACCAATCTCACAGCTTTTCAAATTCAGGGTTGCTGAACCAGCAGTGAAAAACCTATCTATACGAGAATGTGAACCATGTGAGCTAGAATAAAACGTGTATTCTCTCAAATCATCATGAAGCAATCTCCAACAGTCTTCTAATGCAAATTCAGAAATAAGTGAGTTAAAGGAACAAAAAGTCGGGTCTCTCCTGAAAGCAGTATTAGGTCCACTGCGATCTTTGACATTATCAATAACCAAATTAAAGTCACCTCCCAGAATAACATTCTGACATGCCAAATCCTGTAACATTTGAGCAACTGTTCCAAAAAATGTGCCGTCATCCACTGAAGGGGCATAAACATTGCAAAAAATATACTGAACTCCCTGAACTTCCACCAAGAGCGCGATGACCCTACCCTCTTTATCAGTGTGAGATTTCAAGACCTTAATCGGGGAATTCTTCCGAATCAAAATAGCAACCCCTCTACTCCTGGATGAATAGCAAAAGACAAAAAATTCCCCAATCCAACCTTTGCGCAGCATATTAGCATCCTCTAACAGTAAATGGGTCTCTTGGAGAAAATGTATATCACTATGCATATCTTTCAAACAATTAAAAATCGTTTGCCTTTTGAGCGGATTATTTAGACCATTGATATTCCACGAGGAAACAGACAACTGGTCATTCCTCTCAGAAGGCATTGCAAAGAAAAAGAGAAGACAACAAAAAACCAAACAAAAAAATCTGTACTTATAAAAATCAAAAACCCACCCCCACCCCCACCTACAGAAGTGTGAATCCAACATCAACAAGAACTAACAAACCCCAAGCCACCCCCGATACCCCTCCCAATCACATATAGATATCCCAACCAGAAAACACCAAAGGCAATAGAGCCATATAGACTCTAAGGAACCTAATAATAACACATAACCTTAATCACAATTAAAAGCATCCCTAAGATTAAGGACCACCTATCCCCCCAAAGAAATAAACATAAAGAAAGGAAAAGAAGAAAAGATCTACAAGAACTGTAACATAAAAATATAAAGCAAATTATAATGCAGCAGCACAAAGAACTTGTAAGCATTTTACAAATCTACATGTCCATCTAAGTTCAGCCTTGTAACATAGCATGTTAGAATTTGAATTGTAAACCCACAGTCACAGCAACAGAAAAGTGTCTCGGGTGTAGCCAAGTAGACTGCAAAATGAATGTCTTCACCCCCAATCTGTGGTGCCTTGTATTCTGAAACCCAAACTCAGCGAAACACATATTGTGGGATGTATTTACCCATGCATCCTAGCCCTACCTCAAAACTGTGCAGTACTGACATGAAAACATCATGATGGCCAGAGCTTCCCAGAAAATGCACAGGGAAATGCATGAAGAATAGGCTGCCATTCATTTTTGCCGATGTTATGGGCACAGAAGGAAACTGCCTAAAACCACCATTGGACTACCCGCACAGTAGTCTGAAACCATTGGGAATGGCAATGCTGATTGCCAAATGCAACCTAGAATTGTGGGGAGTTCATTTCTTAAATCCCAAAAATGGGTGCAGTACCAGTACTCACCACTATCCAAAAGCCGGCGTTTTAAAACCACTCTGTTTCCCTGAAGGCAAGTCAAAATGCCTATTTTCAAACATTGCAATATGTGCAAAATATTTACTGAACACCAGCAGACATTTGGCAGAATGGAGTTTTGTGTGCCTACAAAATCTGGGAAATGAAGATCATAAGACAAGGTTTATAACAAGACTGGCTGCGCTGTGGATTTCAGCAGTTTAAGTTGCACTGGATTGAAAGACACTAAAAAAAAAAAAATCTAAATGTTTAAATTGACTGAGTGACCTACTTTTGAGTGTCACATAGGTTGCAATTGTTTAAATGTCATAGTTTTGCACTTAGAATCAGCATTCTAGCTGCATGTGTAAAATTGCAAGTTAATTTAAAAAGCAACAAATAACATGACAGTAGCTGAAAGTCTGGCTTAAGGAACTGAATTCTGCCTGGCAACTACCCCCATCAGCAGTGAAACTTGAGTCACCACTGTGTTCCCAGGCCAACCTTCCTTTTGCTGCCCACACTAAGGATATGCCATCTATCTGATAATTGAATTATCTGTGCTCTGCAAGAGAGTGAACAAAGCCCTCTTCACTATACCTCCTGTAATGCATGATGGGTGCATATGATTTTAAAACAATATGTACCTCTGCAAATATGTATTTGTTTCAAATCTAGATTTGTGTGTAAGTTGACAGGAGGAGTGGACTTTCTGCAGGCTGTAAAATGACATCCCGCTGACTCACAGTTCATTCCCCAATCAAATGATAAATGGAAGTTTGACCAATTAGAAGCTGAGAGAGAGGTAGGGTCAGTGATGCTAGAACACACCCACATTCTAAACACATAAAAGCAGACAGACAGAACAGATAGAGACTTTCCAAATCCATCTGCAGCGGGACGCTCTGCCGGAAAAATCCATACTTACCTCCATCAACCTCCAGAAAGCCAAACTAGAGACTTCAATCTATCCAGAACTAAGAGAACCAGAGAGAAAGCAGTGCTGTACCCAGAGAGACCCAGACCAGCAGAGAGAGCTGACCCAGATCACTGTGAAGTGCAGAGGCCAGACCAGACCAGACCAGAGTCCAGTCTAAAACCCTGACCAGATCCGTGATGAGGCCCATTTAATTCAAGAATATAGTGTGAGTACCTAGAAAACTGTGCAGAACCAATCTCCTAGTTAAAATAATATAATTCAATCTATTTAACCTAAGTAGAACTGCCTGATAGATCCAAAACTGTCACCTGTCATTTGCAAGCTGCACTTGTCTTTTTGAACTTTAAAATTTCAAAACTGAAAAACGACCTTTATTCAATCGTTCATATCTCTGCGACCGTTTGGGCTAGAGACTTGCAGTAACTTTCCTCTGATAGCTTAGAATCGTAGCTTTGAATCGCACCAAAAACCGCATTCCTACCCCTTATAGTTTTACCGCAATCGCGGAACACGCATCCGCGAATTTTGCCGCGATTTGCAAATTTCTTCACGTGTAAAAAGACAGCAGTTTTGCCTTCCATTTGCCAGAAATTCGTTTAACCTGTTAACTATCCCTGCCTCATTGCTAGTGTGAGCCTGGACTAATATTAACTAGATACCACTCACCCTGAACCTCTGAAAGGGAATTAAAAGCGTTTCCAGCATATTTCTCATTCATTGCCAGCACATATCAAAGCAATTTGGGCCTGTGATTTCAAAACTCCTATCTGTTTTCTGTTGTCTAAGCTTGCTGGATTGAACTGATTACATTGATTGCATTTCTGAGAACTGTGTGCTTTCCTCCCATTTCCTTGCATTGCATAAAGAGGGGGGGAGTGAATAGCCAGAGAAAAGTGATTACATTGTTTGGTTGAAATCATATTGAGTATTTTCTGTACTGCATTCATTGAATATTGCATCCACCTGAGCTTACATAAAGCATCCTCTACCACATTATACTTTTGTTCCTATTTACCAGTGTGCTATCTTATCCATTTCATGTCGACTCATTAGTGATTATAAAGAAGTGTGCTAGTGCCAGATTCTCCATTGTTAATCTTTAACATATCAGATTAAGGGTGATATTCAAGTATTAATTTATTATAAAGTGTGATATATCTATTTTAAATTATCAAATAAACATTTTAAACTTGCAAAACAGAACTACTTCTTGGCTCAGTGGGGTCAGGGGGATTCCAAGAGAGGGGTGTTATATAGGGGTAGTCATCCAGAACGCATGAACTGGACCTAAAGATATATCAATAAGGGTTTTCATTCAGTATTATAGACTAGGCGTTGACTTAGCTGTAGTGTTGAATTGAATCCTCTTACAAATTGGGGGCTCGAGCCGAGACGTTGGGTTAGATTTACCACTTGTGCAGCTTGATACAGTGTGCTAACTGACGGGATACATACATCCGGTCGGATCACCACGCTGCATTACGCTGTGAAGCATTCCTCAAAAGGGACACTCCAAGAAAAGTTCTGTTCTGCAAGAATAAAATACTAACTTCTGTAAGTCAGGACAGAGACCAATCTCTAGAATGACGACCTTAGTAGACATGAAAATAGCCAGAGAGCACCTCTTGCATAAGCTATTTGTGAGAGGTGAATGGACCGAACAGGGCCAGGATGCGTGGTTGCAGGCCATCACACAACAGGTCACTGAAACAGGGTCAGATATATATAGAGATCAGGGTCCCTTACATGTGGCCCTGAGTGAACTATATATGGCTCCTAAAGCCAAAGATGAACACAATAAGATTGCCAGGGTAGCGGCGTATTTATATTTACATATGGGAGCCGTGCAGGACAAATGTGCTGAAGGCCAAGATCTGGCGAGTAGGCAACTGCTGGCATTACAGAAGGTCCAATCTGACCTGGTCTCTTCTGAGCAGAGGCTGCAGAGGAGCCAGGAGTCAGAAAATGACAGCAGACTGTACATCACTAAAATGAAGGAGGATATGGATGTGCTGCAAAAGGAAAAGTCAGAACAGGATACCAGATTTCTGGCCCTGCAGAAGGAGCACCAAGACAGTTTGGACTCCTTACTGCAGAGCCAGAAAAAGCTGGAGCAACAATTAGACTTTAACAGGGCATGCACGGAGCAGGTAGCCACCCTGCAAAGTCATCTAGATAGAGTGAAGGTAGAGAGCAACAAGCTGATCTTGAAAGACCTGGATACCCAGGCAGAGTTTGATGAGGAGCGCCAAAAAGCTGGTGCCCTTCAACGGCAAAGGGACGACCTGGTGGCACAAATGCAGGCTCTTAGTCAGGAAAGAGACGCCTTAGGCCAGGAAGTCTGCCATTTAAAAAGAAAAATGGAAGAAAATCACCTGGCCCACCAGGGACTGGGTGATC
Organism: Ambystoma mexicanum; assembly: GCF_040938575.1. Classification (NCBI taxonomy): domain Eukaryota; kingdom Metazoa; phylum Chordata; class Amphibia; order Caudata; family Ambystomatidae; genus Ambystoma; species Ambystoma mexicanum. Next base: position 784,462,044 of record NC_090935.1, on the reverse strand, counting down.
TCCAAAAAGAACACCAGAACTTGTTAGAGCACACCAGGAGGGTGGAGGATGCTCTAGCAAGAAAGGAGCAGGCCAATAGGGACACAGCTCAGGAGGTAACCCTCCTGCAGCAAAGACTGGCCCAGTTCTCCAGGACCAACCAGGAAGCACAGAGGGAAAATGAGGCTCTCTGCCAGCACAATGATAGGCTCCAACAGCAGGTAGCGATGCAGGAGAGACTGATAGAGTCGAGTAAGGCCTTAACAGAGGAACTGAAGGCACAAATGCAGGCTCTTGCATTGCAACAGGGAGCAGGGGCGGATAGAGATGAGGTTCGCTGGGAAAGGGAAACTCCGGAGCATAACCTCAGGAGCCCTAGTACCAGAGGCCCTCATACCTCTCAGTCCCTGGACTCTGCCACCCCCATGTTCCCTGGCGCACATGAGCACAGGGCCACAGGGATGGCAGATTACTATCCAGCTAAGAGTATGGGGCTCATAGGCCAGAACCACTCAGGAATGGAGGGGTGGGCATCCGGGTATGGGCACCCAAGTACAGTACAGTTCAATGGGGAACCCCAGGAGAGTAGGCCCATTAAGGGCATCCTGAAAACCTCTGCCCAGTTAGGTCAGTGGAGGGGGTACCCATCAAATCCTGGCAGCAAGGAGGAATCTGAAGACTCCTCTGAACTGCGCAGGACACAGGAGACCAGGTCCCCACATTCTGCCAGCCATTCCCAGGCTCGCAGAATCCGGGAAAACCTGGAAGAACAGACGGGAACCTCTGGGAGCAGTGCCTCTGAGTCCGAGGAAGAATGGACAAGGGTTACCCGAACCAAAAAGGCCAATAAGGCAAAAAGGGCCTTGCTTAAGGACCCCTTAAAGCAGATTAAGGCGATCAGGAGCGTCATCACGCCTTACCATAAGAACGCTAAGTATTCTGTTTGGGAGCACTTAGAGTTGTTTGAACAAATGATGGAGACTTTCCATTTGAAGGACAGCCAAAGCTGTATTCAATATGTAAAGTGGACATTCTCCCCAGAATACTCCAGTTTCTTTGCGGGGCTGGAGGACCAAAATCATTTAAGATGGTCCACATATAAGGCGGCCATCCTGAAACATTTTTCTGTTCACAGAAATCCTCAAGAGGCTCGCAAGGCGGCCTACAATTTGCAATGTGGGGAGGACCAGGCCCCACGAGAATTTGTGCAGGAGTTAAAGCGTGCTTTTGCGCAAACCACCAGAAGGGTGCGCACAGATAGTAGAGAGTTTGTCAATACATTTTTCCATGCCTTGCCCAAATATATAATGACCCAGCTCGTGAGAGATTTTCATGAGAAAAGATCTTTAGACTGGGTCATTGAACAGGCTACCCGGATCTATGAGGTGCAGAAGCCCATAGAAAATAAAAGCAATGCCCAGAAAAACCCCAAAGCCAACAGCACCCCTGCTGCTGTCAAGGTGGCAGAGGTAAAGGTCACCCCCGTTTTGGATCTGGAGATGGGGGGGCCTAAAAACCTACCTGCACCTAATAATGCTAGGCCCAGAAGGTCCTCGGGCCAGTCACAGACAGGGAGCCAGGGAGGCAGCCCCACAAATGGGGTCCCTCGCTCTCCTGACTATGTAAGTCCTCGCTACAAGGGAAATCGACCCATCCTGGGTTATGTGTGGACTCCTCCAGCCCAAGGGGGGGGATCCAGACAAGCACCTAACCCAGGGAACTTCCCTCCAAACTTCCCACAGGAGGGCAGAAATTTACCAAACCCTGGGCAGAACTTTTTCCCCAGATATCCACCCGACTTTCAGCCACAAAACCATCCATCCTTCTTTCCCCAATTCCCTGAGCCCAGACCACTGAATCCGGGAGAGGGGAGGCCAAGGGTGGAGGGGTACCCAAATCTTCCCAACCCGGGGTATTACCAGAGAAGGGACAGCTACCCTTCCCGGGATCAGCCCAGGGGAGAAAACAGGGCCCCGTATCAGCCTGAGCGGGTTTCCCAGTTAGAGCGCCAGGTTCAAAACATGGCGCGGGACCTGGGTCACATACTGAGGGCTCAGCAGAACCCTCAGATGGGCGTGCCGGCGCAGAACGCACCCAACTCTGGACCTGGTGCTCCAGAACAATGACGGGGGCAGCACCCCGATAACTCACCGTTTCCCAGGGAGGAGGCACAAAGGGAAGGGGGGTGTAAAGCCTTGGAGGAAGCTTCCTTCCTCACTTGTAAACAGCCCCTGGAAACCCCGGAACCGGAAACAAAATCTCTTGCCCCTGAAAGTCTGCCTCCTAAGGAGCAGAGGGGGGGTAGGAGAAACAAAAGACCCAAACAGACTCAGTTTGAGGAGGAGGTACAGATCTTCCAATTTGAGGGAGAGGGATCCTCAGAGGATCCTGGGAAAAGGATCTTCTCCTTCAGAGAGGGGGGAACTCCTCCCAAAGAAAAATGGGTCCCTAGGGATGCAAATCCAGACTGGGGAGATGTGGAGACTGAGCTACCGCCGCCCACCATCTCATCCCAGAACCAACAGCAAGAAAATCCCCTGGTTCAAACCCATCCTGGGGACTGCCTCCAAAAAGGGGGGGGGCAGCCCAGAACCGGAACCAGGGGAACCCACAATGGCTCTGATCTCCAGTTGCCAACTTTTTCTTTCAGATTCCCAAGGCTCTCCACAGAATTCTGCCCAAAATTCTTTTCTCGCGATGTCCAAAACCAGAAAATTAGCCCACCAGTTGTCCAAAAATGTGCATTATCTGTGCCCCCTTGAGGAGAAGGAGGGAAGATATTATGCCCCGGTACAAGTACAGGGGCAGGGTACAATCTTGGCACTGGTGGACACTGGATCTCAAGCTACCTTTCTGTCCAGAAGGGCCTTTGACGAACTGAATGCAGGAAGGGGAGAGAATTACCAAATTCCTCTCACCTCTCTTCCGGGACAACTACAGAACTTTGACGGGAAGGAAATTCCCGTTGAGGGGACTGCAGACTTGGACATTAAGATCGGGCGACACAAGTTGAAACACCCGGTCATAGTTGTGACCCCAGAGGGCACCCCTTGTTTACTAGGGAATGACCTCCTGAGAAGGTTGTCACCCCTAATAGATTGCGTAAACAAGGTCCTCTGGACCCAGACTAGCCGACCAATAAAATTAAAACAGAGTGTCAACCATGTTAGTTTAAACGGCACATGCCACATGGTTGAACAAAAATCTGACCAAGTAGAATTTCACTTCCAGAATAGCCAAATTCCAGACGTGACAGTAATAGCAGTAGGACAAGAGACTGGTGATGGGGGGTCCTCTCTATTTCTGAAAATCAACCTCCCTTCCAGTCTAAAGTGGTATTCCACGCTGGAAGGAAACACTCTGAAATTCTATACTAATCCACAATCAGAAACTCCCACTCCTATAGTCCAGAAAGATGTGAAATCAGCTCAGAGCCTGGCTGATATTCAGCAAATTGGAGAGCAGTTGTTCATCCCTGTTCAGTTAAATGATGGGAAGGACTCTGTTCTCGCTCGAGTGTGTGTGAGCAACGGTAAGAGCTTCATCAGCGAAGCCATGTTTCGCCAACTCCCAAAAGATCCAGCCATTCCCACCTTCAAACTGATAGACAAATGGGAAATGGACCTGGAAGCACCTAATTCCAAACATCTCCTGCCAAGCAGGTGTATGCTCAAAATCTCCATTGGCAACAAGAGCATAGTCCACAATTGTTGGGTCGTGCGAGACGTCACTGCCGCCTTTTACTTAGGCAGTGACATTCTCAATCGCTTTGCCATTAGTTTGGACCTAATAAACTTCAAAGCTTGGTCCCGATTAGCGGATAATCCCATGGGCTTTGATGATCCAGAAAAAGCATTTAGGTCAGCTCAATTGCTACCTTATGCAGTTGAAATTCAGGTTAAAGAGGAAGTCACCATCCCAGAAAGGACCCGACAATTCTCCCTGGAAGTGAAAGTTAAAAGGGGACAAGAGTTGAAAAACCCTGATGCTTACATACATCTAAATGCTTCTTTCCAACAGCAAGGGTTGGGGGTAAACCCAACACCATTAGTCAACATAGAACATGACACCATTCCAACAGAGGTGGATAACAGCGACTTAAAAAGTATTACTCTAGCCGCAGGCACCATTATTGGAATGGCGGTTGATGACCGACATTTCTCCATTGATCTTGTAAATGAACTGTTAGGACCAATCCCCAAGGACTGTTTTGACAGTGACAGTGAGGACCATACAACACCAGACAGGATTTTTACCCGGCATGGGGGGAACTTCCTGGTGTACACTTCCTGCCCCTATGGTAAGGAAGATGTGACTTGTGATTTCAGGAGGGAGGAGGTGATTTTCCAGGTTCATGAAGGCAGCCTTGCCCACCTGAAGCCTCCAGTCCAAATCAGCACTCTGACCAGGGACTTCTCCACCCAGCTGGAGGAGGCCGCGGAGATAGCCAAACCAGAAGTCTTTCCAGGCTTCAGGCAGATGGTGGAAGAGAGAGTCAACCTAGCTGATGCCTGTGTGACTCTGGAACAAAAGCAAAAGTTGAAACAAGTTTTCTTGGATTTCCAAGATCTCTTTGCGGTAGACTCATATGACTGTGGTCGCACTGACATCCACACAACCACAATCCCCACGGACCCTGGCATGACTCCTGTGTTTGTGAAGCAATATCGCTTGCCTCTCGCATCAATGGAGTCCCTTACTGAAATAATTAAGAACCTTGAGTCCCGGGGAATAATCCGTCCAGTCCACAGCACCTTCAATAATCCGGTGCTGGGAATATTGAAGCCAAACGGCCAGTGGAGACTCTGCGCCGACCTCAGGGAGCTCCACAAACGGGTCCATACTTCCCGATGGCCTCTGCCCTACATTGACCAAGGGCTGGCCCAGATCCAGGGGTCACAGGTATTCACTGCAATAGACCTGACCAATGGATACTGGACTGTGCCTGTCAGTAGGGAGGACCAATACAAGCTGGCTTTTACCTTTGGGGGCCAGCAGTACACATGGACCCGGACTCCCTTCGGATACCTCAACTCCGGCAATGAATTCAACATTTTTCTACACAAGGCCATGCCCGACTTGGGTGCAAGGGGTAACCTGGCTTATGTAGATGATGTCCTCATTAAAAGTTCATCTGTGGAGGAACATATAGCGGAGATCCGTTATGTTCTGACACAGTTGAGGGCCGCCGGAGCAAAACTTTCCTTTCAGAAAGCACAGTGGTGTAGAACCCGTGTTAATTTCTTGGGCCATGAGATTACTCCTCAGGGTCTCTGTCCCCAGGAAAAGAAAGTGGAAGCACTTCAGAAACTGAAAGACCCCACAACTCTGCGGGAACTAAGGAGCCTCCTTGGACTGACTAATTACAGCAGAAAGTTCATTGAGGGCTACGCAGAGATCACCAGACCCCTGATTCATCTCCTGAAGGGGGGGGTCAAGTGGGAATGGGGTCCAGAACAAGCCGAGGCAGTAAAACAACTCAAAAGAAGCCTCTCACAAGCGCCTTGCCTAGCTTACCCGGTCAGAAACAAGGAGTTCTTCCTGGAGACAGGGTTCTCTAATACGTGCTTGACGGCAGTATTATATCAAAAGCATGACAAGGTCAATAAAGTAATCTCCTATGCGAGCAAAACTTTATCCTCTGTGGAGGAAAAATTCAACGATTGTGAGAAGGCACTCCTGGCGACGGTGTGGGCATTGAAGAATTACCGCCCGTTTATCCAGGGGGAGCACATCATAGTGGAGACTCCACACCAGCCTCTGCAATATCTCCAAAGTGACAGAGTCCGGGCCGGAAATGTGAGTAATTCCCGAATTACTTCCTGGATTCTGTCAATGCAAGGCTTTCCTGTGGAGGTCAGATATGGCCAAAACAAGAAGAGTCCCCTCGCGCAAGGTCTGGCTGACTTGCATGATTGTGCCAGAGAAAACTGTCTCGAGGACGAAAGTCTGAAAATCAAGGACAACATGGAGGCATACCTTAATTCCCCACACAAAGTCTTTGAAGAAGACAAGTGTGAGGGAATGCCCACTGTCTATATGGATGGATGCTCTTACCATGTTGACAACGACGGGGAGAAAGAACTGGTGGCTGGCGTAGGGAATGCATGGGTGAATGAGTCCCCAGAACCCTCCGCTGGATACAAAATTGGTCCCCGAAGTAGTCAGGTGGCAGAATTGATGGCTGTGCATCATGCCATCCTCACTGCTGTCCAGCATCAACTCCACGAACTGGTCATAATCACAGATTCGGATTATGTACGGAACGGGTTCGTGGAGCACCTGGTTAATTGGAAAACCAGAGGCATGTTATGTGCTAACAACAAACCCTTGAAACATGGGAAGTTGATCCAAAACATTGATGATCTGGTCACATCGAATGGGATGACCATCTATTGGAAAAAGATCAAGGGTCATTCCAAAGTAGAGGGACCAGACAAAACTGGAAATGACTTAGCTGATCAGCTGGCCAAAACCGGGGCCATCCAAGGGGATCTAATTGAGATTGAGTCCCTATTGGGGGAAATCCAGGTCACTGCTATCACTAGGTCCCAGACCAATGCTCACAACGACCTTTCAATTGCACAATGGAGTAAGGAGACCCCTGATGCTGATTTGATTACAGCTCAGAAGGGGGATCCAATAATTGGTAAATTTTACCAGCACCTTGAGGACCCTGAGAACTTTCCCCTGACGGATAACGATTACACTGGGAAAGAGGACCTAAGAGTGTTGATGAAATGTCCAAAAATGTTCCGAATCCAAGACGGTTTGCTGGTAAGGAAATCCAAAGCTGGCCACGATCAGTGGGTGGTTCCTACCTCATTCCGAAGCCTGATGTTAAGTCACGCCCATGATGCGGCCACCGCCGGTCATAGGGGGTTTCACACAACATTGGAAATCTTAAGAGAGGTTGCATACTGGCCACACATGGGCCAGGACCTCAACCAATATTTGAAGGGTTGTCTTGTGTGTGCACAATTTCAGCCGACATCCCTCACACACCGGGCGCCTTTACAAAAGAGGGGAATGACACTGCCATGGTCAGATTTACAAATCGACTTTGTAGGCCCTGTGATTCGCTCGGCTAGGGGGAATAAGTACATGTTGACTGTGACATGCTTGTTTACCAAGTGGGTGGAATGTCTCCCAGCCCCAAATTGCAAGGCAGAAACTGCAGCTGCCTTGATGATTAACCACATCTTTTCCCGTTTTGGTCTACCTCAAAGGATTGAGTCAGACAGAGGTAGCCACTTCACCTGTGAAGTAATGACAAAGATGTGGGAGATACTGGGGGTCAAGAGAAAGCTGCATATTGCTTATAGACCAGCTTCTTCTGGGGCAGTAGAGAGATATAACCGGACAATTGTGAGCATATTAAAGAAGTTTGTGGCAGATTCTGGGCCAAGTTGGGATATCCGATTACCTCTGGTCCTAATGGCTATCAGATCTACCCCTTCATCTGCAACCAAAATGTCACCATTTGAGTTGATGACTGGACGCAAGATGGTGCTTCCTCAGCATTTGCTCTACAGGACCCAAGAGCAGACACTGATAAATGCCTCCACTACTCATGAGTATGTAGAGAATTTAAGGAAACACCTCCAACATGCTTTTGCGTATGCTCAGCGGAATCTAGAAAGATCAGCTGATAGCATGAAGACCCACTATGACCTGAAAACTTCCAGGAAGGAATATCAGGTGGGAGACCGGGTCTATCTATACAACTTCCAAAGGAACCAGGCCAAGCAGCGCAAATTTTTGCCTACATGGAAGGGACCCTTTGAGATCGTCGATAAGATCTCCCCTGTGGCCTACAAGATCCGCATCCCCAAAGGCGGTTCGGCAGAGGGAGAAGACAAGTGGGTCCACATAAACCAGTTGAAGTGTTGCCATCCCAGGCACACTCTGCAACAACTGGAGGAATCCTCTGGAATCCTAGCGGGTACTGTATCAGACTAATTCAGTTCCAACCATAAAACATACCACATCTAGTCTCTAAAATATTGTGATTTGCATGAAACTGTCTCTTAGTTATACTGTTTTTTTTTATTAAAATAAGAATGTAATGTTTCGTTATGATAAAATGCATATGCTGCCCCACTATCTCAACAGTGGTGGAAAAAAAGAAAAAAAAAAAATCGTCTATGAGTAGATATTGCCGCTTTTCCTTTGTCGTCCTAGGAGAAAGAAAACCTGAAGACGGGCCAAGGAGGATGATACGGAGACCGGGAACAAAGATCCAATGGGCCCAGTGGACCGCCCAATATTCCCATCAGGACCGGCGAGGAGAACTGATCGATCAGTACCGGATGGAGGAAAAGATGCTGAACTGTGCCATCTATTGGAAGAAGATGAGGAAACATCCCAGATCTTGCGAGTCCCATTCGTGAAATAGAATGGCCATCGCAAGAGGGGGGCTTGTGGGATGTATTTACCCATGCATCCTAGCCCTACCTCAAAACTGTGCAGTACTGACATGAAAACATCATGATGGCCAGAGCTTCCCAGAAAATGCACAGGGAAATGCATGAAGAATAGGCTGCCATTCATTTTTGCCGATGTTATGGGCACAGAAGGAAACTGCCTAAAACCACCATTGGACTACCCGCACAGTAGTCTGAAACCATTGGGAATGGCAATGCTGATTGCCAAATGCAACCTAGAATTGTGGGGAGTTCATTTCTTAAATCCCAAAAATGGGTGCAGTACCAGTACTCACCACTATCCAAAAGCCGGCGTTTTAAAACCACTCTGTTTCCCTGAAGGCAAGTCAAAATGCCTATTTTCAAACATTGCAATATGTGCAAAATATTTACTGAACACCAGCAGACATTTGGCAGAATGGAGTTTTGTGTGCCTACAAAATCTGGGAAATGAAGATCATAAGACAAGGTTTATAACAAGACTGGCTGCGCTGTGGATTTCAGCAGTTTAAGTTGCACTGGATTGAAAGACACTAAAAAAAAAAAAATCTAAATGTTTAAATTGACTGAGTGACCTACTTTTGAGTGTCACATAGGTTGCAATTGTTTAAATGTCATAGTTTTGCACTTAGAATCAGCATTCTAGCTGCATGTGTAAAATTGCAAGTTAATTTAAAAAGCAACAAATAACATGACAGTAGCTGAAAGTCTGGCTTAAGGAACTGAATTCTGCCTGGCAACTACCCCCATCAGCAGTGAAACTTGAGTCACCACTGTGTTCCCAGGCCAACCTTCCTTTTGCTGCCCACACTAAGGATATGCCATCTATCTGATAATTGAATTATCTGTGCTCTGCAAGAGAGTGAACAAAGCCCTCTTCACTCAGGCAAAGGTTTTTATTACCGCAGTCGTAAATTGTAGCTTCCTCTTGGCAGGAGCTGGGAGGAGCACTGCCTGTGAGAGCAAGCTGGCTTGGCAGAAACTGGAAAGACTGGTTTCTATACCATGTGACCTGGGAAACCACACCCCTTTGGAGCCAGAACATAACTTTAAAAAGATGAATAACTCATAGAGCGGACATGTGAAAATTTTATAAATGACACCATAATTCTTGTGATTTTTCTGCCCACATTTTAAGAGGTTTTTCGACCCGGTGGCATGTTCAGGGGGGTTTTAGCGGAAAAGTGGATATTACTCTAAATGTATGCATGTTAAAAATCTGAAACTTCATCAGTTAATGTCCCTACTCCCTGCACGCATGTATGTAAAGTTGGGTCAATGTCAGAAATTGCAAAATCAGTTAAAAAGTGAAATATGTGCCATTTCTGAATGCAAGCTCCCAGGAAGAGCAGAGTTTGAACAGGGTATACCTCCTGTAATGCATGATGGGTGCATATGATTTTAAAACAATATGTACCTCTGCAAATATGTATTTGTTTCAAATCTAGATTTGTGTGTAAGTTGACAGGAGGAGTGGACTTTCTGCAGGCTGTAAAATGACATCCCGCTGACTCACAGTTCATTCCCCAATCAAATGATAAATGGAAGTTTGACCAATTAGAAGCTGAGAGAGAGGTAGGGTCAGTGATGCTAGAACACACCCACATTCTAAACACATAAAAGCAGACAGACAGAACAGATAGAGACTTTCCAAATCCATCTGCAGCGGGACGCTCTGCCGGAAAAATCCATACTTACCTCCATCAACCTCCAGAAAGCCAAACTAGAGACTTCAATCTATCCAGAACTAAGAGAACCAGAGAGAAAGCAGTGCTGTACCCAGAGAGACCCAGACCAGCAGAGAGAGCTGACCCAGATCACTGTGAAGTGCAGAGGCCAGACCAGACCAGACCAGAGTCCAGTCTAAAACCCTGACCAGATCCGTGATGAGGCCCATTTAATTCAAGAATATAGTGTGAGTACCTAGAAAACTGTGCAGAACCAATCTCCTAGTTAAAATAATATAATTCAATCTATTTAACCTAAGTAGAACTGCCTGATAGATCCAAAACTGTCACCTGTCATTTGCAAGCTGCACTTGTCTTTTTGAACTTTAAAATTTCAAAACTGAAAAACGACCTTTATTCAATCGTTCATATCTCCGCGACCGTTTGGGCTAGAGACTTGCAGTAACTTTCCTCTGATAGCTTAGAATCGTAGCTTTGAATCGCACCAAGAACCGCATTCCTACCCCTTATAGTTTTACCGCAATCGCGGAACACGCATCCGCGAATTTTGCCGCGATTTGCAAATTTCTTCACGTGTAAAAAGACAGCAGTTTTGCCTTCCATTTGCCAGAAATTCGTTTAACCTGTTAACTATCCCTGCCTCATTGCTAGTGTGAGCCTGGACTAATATTAACTAGATACCACTCACCCTGAACCTCTGAAAGGGAATTAAAAGCGTTTCCAGCATATTTCTCATTCATTGCCAGCACATATCAAAGCAATTTGGGCCTGTGATTTCAAAACTCCTATCTGTTTTCTGTTGTCTAAGCTTGCTGGATTGAACTGATTACATTGATTGCATTTCTGAGAACTGTGTGCTTTCCTCCCATTTCCTTGCATTGCATAAAGAGGGGGGGAGTGAATAGCCAGAGAAAAGTGATTACATTGTTTGGTTGAAATCATATTGAGTATTTTCTGTACTGCATTCATTGAATATTGCATCCACCTGAGCTTACATAAAGCATCCTCTACCACATTATACTTTTGTTCCTATTTACCAGTGTGCTATCTTATCCATTTCATGTCGACTCATTAGTGATTATAAAGAAGTGTGCTAGTGCCAGATTCTCCATTGTTAATCTTTAACATATCAGATTAAGGGTGATATTCAAGTATTAATTTATTATAAAGTGTGATATATCTATTTTAAATTATCAAATAAACATTTTAAACTTGCAAAACAGAACTACTTCTTGGCTCAGTGGGGTCAGGGGGATTCCAAGAGAGGGGTGTTATATAGGGGTAGTCATCCAGAACGCATGAACTGGACCTAAAGATATATCAATAAGGGTTTTCATTCAGTATTATAGACTAGGCGTTGACTTAGCTGTAGTGTTGAATTGAATCCTCTTACAATATTCAAATATCGCAATTGACTTTCAAGAAAAGTAAGATCTCGCTAAAATTCTCTGCAGTCCATAGAGCCTAACCCACTAGGACAAATACCCAAATTATAAATGTCATTATACTCTTTATTATACTCTTTATGTTTGGGTTATGATTGGGCAGATGCTGGATTGAGAAGAGGCTTGGCGCTGTTGTAAATGGCGACGTCACCTTTTACTTAATGTATCACTGTGATCATTCCCATATATGCAGCAAACACTTCTCTAATTGCAAACACAATTGTTGGTTTGCCCATATAACTCCCTCCGCCCCCGAACACATGGAGCAGGAAGTGTCTCAAGTCAGCATTGCCTGTGAGTTGCAATCGCATATGTTCCCTCCTGCGTTTGGTCGCTATTCCGATGAGTAAATGGTGCTTGGTAGACACTGTTTTCCCTTTATGAAACCCAGGCCAGTCCCAGAGCAATTATAAGTTCATCCTGACATACGGCACTGAACACCCCCACATCCAAGACACACTCCACCCGCTCCACCCTCCGCACATGACCGCCCAGCCCCCGCCGGCCCACTACACCCCTGCCGCGAGAACACCGGTCCGGGCGCGGTCCCACATAGTCCAAAGCAGGCACCCAACACCCCCGACCAGCAGCAAAGGCATAGCACAGGCCACCCCCATTCCCCAGAACTAAGAAACCAAGGCGCACAGGAGCGGCCCACACCACCCCCCCCGCCACCAGCCAGGGGGCGCCAGACGCCCGCTCCAAACCCTCCAAGTGCATACAAGGCCACACACCCAGCCCGATGCCCACACCACAAACGCGCCACAAGCCAGTGGAAGCCAAACGGCCACACGCAGAGAACAAAGCTGACAAAGCACGCACCTCAAACGCGAGGATGCCCACATACCTTGGAATCCGTCAGCTGCATTAGGCGGCCCAATCTTCTAGACGAGATCCGCTGATTCGAGCAACCGCAGCACAACCACTTGCAGGTAGGAGGAGGGAGAGGCTGAGCTCGATACGCGTCTGGTCCAACGCCATTCCTGTCACGCAACGAAGAGGAGCACTACATATCACATGGTGTCAACGTGCCAAAGCGCAGGTCCTTTACTCTACCTCCTCACAATACGAAGCAGCATCATGATGGAAGAATGAACAGACAAATAGCATCGAATGCAGGTGAATACAAAGCCTGCAACTGTAACTATCATCCGGCACCATTTTCTTGCATATGTTCAATGTTAAAAAAAACATATAAAAAAAACGTCTTTTTCAAAGGGGAAAAAGGCAGTATTATTAACCATTGTCAATTTAATCAGCAATTGAGGTGGATTTATTCCGAAGAGCCTCAAGCCAAGACAATGCTTCTTTTGGGTCAGAAGTTATTTTCTCACCCTCAGGTAACATCAGAGTCAATGAATTATATTTGTTCAAAAAGACCTTCACCTTCAGGGATTTCGCCATGTCTTTCACTCCCTTAAAGCTCTTCCTAACCACCATGATCTCTTTAGGGTAATCAGGAAATACAAAAATAGGTTTTTCTTTGTAATAGATAGACCCTTTTGATCTAGCAGCAAGTAGCAGACCTTCCTTTTTCCTGGCCAAGACAAAAACCACCATTATATGTCTAGGCCTGGACCCCGGCTGTTTACCAATCCTATATATATGGTCAATATCCTCTTCCTGAATCGACAGCATGCCAAAGCAGTCCTTAAAGATCCCAGTAACTACTGAAATCAGGGTCTCAGCTCCAGGGTCTTCCTCCACTCCAACCAGTCTGACATTTCTCTCCCGTAGTTTGAAATCCATTTCCAATCTCCGGTCTTTTTCAACATGAGGATCCTTCTTCAAATTGTTATAGGCCCTGTAGCTCCCCGCCATCTCTGAGGTCATTGAGTGTGATTTTCTTTCCAATTCCTCCACTCTGCCATCCAAATGGCACACCTTAGAGTTCAATTCAGCCAAGGTAGTCTTAACCTCCACCATATCCAGGGACACCTGCTTCAGGAGTTTATAAATGTCCTGGCTGCTAGGATTATCCTCTTCCGTCTCCATCAATTGTTTCTGCTTCTTTGAAGTGGGGTTTTCTGGTTCATGAATTTTCTTTTTAGAATTCATTATGAATCTTGAAATAGCTTCAGGGAGGGGACCAGGACCTGCAGGTTCAAGCTGCTGTCACCTTGGCCAACATTCCGGAATCTCAAGGTTATTTTCTGGATCTGGCAGTGGCAACCAATGTGTTCTTGTTGGGCCAATAGGATGTTCTATCCTTATCCTTTTTGGCTTTCCATCGTCAACCATTTCATCTGTCTGGGTGCTTTCATGTGTGCAATGTGAAGTGGCATTATCTGTTCTTATTGTAAGTATTCTTCTTTTATTTCCATGGGACACGCAGCAGGCCACTATTATCTGATAGATGCTATAAATTGAAGTTAGAAAGACCAGGTCAGGAAAGAGTATTTTACACTTTACTGTTAAACAGGTGGGCATCCAGGCAAATCGTTCAGCTACCCAGGTTTTCTCTTTGGCAATTCTTCCTTCCTTTTCTATGCCAATTTGCACATTTTGGAGTGCTTTAGTCACAATGTTAAAGGAGCCATTGTTTGTGTTGTTAGGGGCCACACAAGTGCAACACGTGGCCCCTATTATTGTATAAACTCCTCCATCCATGGCTATTACGAGATCTAATACAAATATATTTTGGAGTGTCACTATCCTTAACACCCCAAGCTCCTCTCGAACAGCATTTAGGCCATGCTCAGTCACATTGGCCAGCTGGGCCACATTCCAAAACACAATTTGAAGCCACTTTGCATTTGTGGTGACCTGAATGCCAGGAAGTAAATATGATTCAAAGAAATTCACAGTTCTTGCAAACAGCCCGTATTGGGTATGTAAACTTTTGTGCATTGAAACATCTTTTTTATGTCTGGTCATTTTTGTTCTACTACTTGTTGATGCATTAGTGACCCCTTTATCCCCCTAAATCTATTTTCTATACTCTTTATACTTATCAGAAGATATGAGAAAAAGAGCAAAGAATAAACAATAAAAACATATTTTTGGTAATGGTGCCATTCCCTATCTGTGCCTCCAAAATCCATTGTGATGCTCTACCTCCTGTTCGCCCAAATCAAGATACAGAGTTCATAATAGTTCTCATATTCTTTTCTATGTACTAAACTTAGATGGTAGTCCTTTCCTCTCTTGTTTCTTCAGGCGGGGCAGGCTAGTATCCTTGCGAATGTCTGATAGGTCGATCCAGGTGCAGCATCCCTTCACTTTTGAAGCTGTCGGTGTCGAATAGACAATTACATGTGGACCAGTGAACTTGGGCATATTCAATTTCTTGTTGTGTGTCCGGATGTAGACTCTGTCACCAGTATACAAAGGGAGCTGCTGGAGATTTTTTTTCTGCTGCGGTGCATTGCAACTGGATGGTGCACTTGCAATGTTCCTGGTGAGATATACGTCTTGCGGATATTGTCAAATCCCTTAGATACCCACAAAATTCTTCTCCCAGAATTTCAGCACTCTTGTTTGCATCTGACACTGTTCATGCAGGAAGGACTGGCATAAGGACTGGTCAAAGCGCTTTGAAACACATTGTGTATAAGCGCTATATAAATAAACTATCATATCATATGCATCCGCCGTTCTGTCACCACCTCATGACGAGTTAAGTGGTGGTCCCTGATTGGCTGATTATGCAAACTGAACAGTGCCAAAGGCAAACAATAGAGCCAGCTTTTCTGCAGTGAATTACACATTTTCGCTAATTTACTTTATAGGAGACCATTCAGTCTCTCCACAATTCCATTGGCTTGCAGATTGCACACTGAGCAAAGCTAATTATTGATGCCAAGTAATTTGTTGATCTCTGGGTAGAGTTCATTTGCAAAATGAGGTCCATTTTTTGATCTCAGGATGTCAGATATTCTGCATCTGGAAATTCCTCCCTTATTAGAAATTTTTCTGCTGATTTGATGTCTACAGGGACAGAGGGGCCAGCATCAAGCTATTGGGAAAATGGGCATATAGCAACAATCATATAACAAAAGTTATTGCACCTGTTATTCATATCCACAAATTAAATATGGAGCTCCTTGAAGGGTCCCAATGGGTGGGTCAGAGTTGCTATCGGAGTCTTCAAAGAGTGCCCTGTATGGAACAGGTGGTATGGGTTACAATTGCCCATACATTTGTCAACATGCTCTGACAGACTGGGTATGAATCAATCCTCACTGATATCAGCAGCAATATGCTGCTTGGGTGCATGGGTGTGATAATGCAGCTGCTCCAGGGCAACCTCAATTAATTTCAAAGGCATTAGTACTTTACCTATAATGCTTTGTCTCCATACCAGATCAGTGGGTGATAATGCACAACCTCTCTTGACCCACAGAGCCTTTTCTTCTGGAGGGGCTTACTACTGCAATTCTACTATGTAGGCCATAGACAATGAACTGTATAGCTCTCTCAGTTCTTGTTGTAGGGAGCAGCATGTATTTCTTGAAATGGCAAGTATGCTGCTTGTTTGGCATCTGCAGCTGCATTACCTCTAGATATTGGGTCCATTCCCTTAGTATTGGCTGCATATTTTCAATGGCCACTCTTATAAGGGCATTTCGAGACATCAATTAATCTAGACAATAGTGCTGCATTTTTTACAGAGGATCCACCAGACCTCTTGAAACTCCTTTGTCACAATCTAGATACGTCTGAATGTACTGTCGATATCATACATGCCAATTCTGTGTATATGGTAACCTCATGATCTTGTGACATCTTCAATGAGTGCTATGAGTTCTGAGGCTTGTGCTGATTAATATGCAGGCAATAATTTGTGTACCACCACCTAATACTCCTCTTCTTGGCCCTTCACATATTTCACCATTGCTGACCCTGTGTGCCTGTGTCCTTTTTCCTGATCTATCCTTGAAGACCCATCAACATACAAAACGTCTTCTGTGTCTAATGCATCCTCCCATCTGGGTATCTTCTTCGGGTGCACCTTTGTATGTTGCACAGTTGTGCACTATGTCATGCCCTTCAACAGATTTTGTTATGAACCTTGCTGAAAATGTGTATTGCTGGGTTTGATAATATGACCATCTTGTAGTATGATGCTCTCTGTGTTGTGAGGGTAGACTTGTTTATATCTAGAATGGAAAAAACAGTGTGTTCTACATATAATGTTACTGACCACCCCATTGCTATTGCTGAGGATTCTTGTACGGAAAATGCTGCGGCGGCTAATGCCTGCTTGCAGGGGAAATGGCCCTGCATCCCTGGGTCTAGTAGTCCACTGTAGTATGCTAAGGGCTTATGTCACAAGGTTGTACGCTGAGTGAGCACTGCTGTCATTACCTGACCATCAGAATGTGACAACAAAAGAAATGGCTACTTTAGTCAGGTGCAGCTAACACTGGGGACTCACTAATTGCTGTTTTAAGGTCCTCCAAATGTTCTCTTTCTCTCTCTCTCTCTCTCTCTCTCTCTCTCTCTCTCTCTCTCTCTCTCTCTCTCTCTCTCCCTCTTGGGAATCTCCACTTCACTTTATCTCAATATACTACCATTACTGTGATGTCATGCTCCCCTCTGTGGGAGCCCTCTTTTCTCTTACTAACAAACAGAAAAAATCAATCATCATGTGGTTTCTCTTTTCCACACTTTCGGCCACTCACTCTCAATACTCACACCCTGCTTTTGTTGGTCCTGCACATGTGCACTCAAGTTCTCAGTGTTCCTCTGTGGTCCTTCGATGCCGACTCTCCCTGAAATGGCCTGCACACATGGGCACAGCGCCTACTCTCCAGTGATCAGGCAAGCCTTTGGGTAACCAGGCATTTGCTGGCCTCTTTCTTTAGTTTTACAGTTTCTGCTCCCTACAGGTAAGCACTGCCGCTCAAGCCATGCGCAGGAGAGCTCTCAGCTTCTCATGGTGGCCTGGAACCAAATATGTAAGCTAGGCCCAAAACCTGCAACGAGTAAAAATCAATGCAAAGAGCAAAAAGGAGTGCACAAGGTTGCAAGAAAAACAAAAGTTTATTACATGCAGTTGTGGCAGGGGACAAAAGGCAAGCTTCATTCAATGCATCATAATTAAATGGCGGTTTATATAGAGAAGAAGACATGACATGTTTTTGACATTGTTTCATTCACATGTAAATCCTTCTACATTGATTGGTTCACAATTTAATGCCCCTACAGAAGTCTATATAATAATGTGCCCCATTGACTCAAGCCTTCCCCTTGTGACCAGTCTAGTACCATCCCTCAAATCATGAACTAATGTCCACATTTTAGTGATGTCCCACGTTTTCATTGGTTGACTCTGGGGATACTCGCAAATCCCTTCACCATTGGTTGAAGGGTCTCATGGTGGGCTCCGCCTCTCATTCTTGACCAATCTCACTGATGTACAGACGGTGTGACATTTAAGAAATGAATACCTTATGCTTTTCACATGCAGCTAAAATTGTTGGCATCCCCTGATGGTCCTCACCCTTATAACTGCACAACTAACAGTTTAATTTGCAACTTCTCAAAGGACACATGTTGCACCATCTTCCTTCTTCCAATGGGACCCAATGACCTCAAGATGAACATTCTTCAACACTATTTATTCAGGGTTTAAGCTCATGCATCTGTGTGTGCTTTTAGTTTGCTGTGGAGTTTCTGAACAGCATTAATTTGGGCGTGGGGGTAGAAGTGATTTTCTCCCCCCACCTCTTCACGCCTCATTATTTGATACCTTGCCCCACTCATATACGTATTTCCTTCTGTAATCAGGTTTCCTAGTTCTGCTGTTTATTTGTCAATCATATTCCCCACTACCTGCCTGTAGCTTCATTCTAAGTGACCATGTTCTACCAGGGGACAGTGTATTTTCAATCAGATCTGTTCTCCATGGTGCTAATTTAGCATTGCCATGTTCACACCGACCCATGTCCTTTGCCTGCTTAAACTTTTGCTCTAAGTTGCAACATTTAATTGTATTATTATTCCTCGCTCGAGGCCCGAGAACTAGCTGCACCCTCTCTTCCCGGCCAATGCCTTTGTGGCTGTACACCCGGTCTTCCAAGGGCACTTTGCTTGTCCGTGCATCATCTAAGATGGACATGAATTAAGTGTATTTCACTATGAGGAAACATCCATGTGCTTCTGTGGCCCAGGGAACTGCTTTTGCAAATGGGCCTACTCTAAATTGTATACAATTTTTAGGCGGCAAACCATATATTGTTTTCTGTAGCTACTACCTGTGGCATTACGAAAAGAAAGCCTTTTCACTACTTGTGGTGTGCTTTGCACCTTCCTCTGCTTAGCCATGTGTGCCAAACCTAATGCACTACTTGTACACTATGTGCCTAAAGCATTATCTCACATGGCCTATCCTCTCAATGTGTGTTTTCTGCTATATATTGCTGCGCTGCTTTTCTTCATGGAGTGCTCTCAGAAATGCATCTCTTACCCTTGCTACTCACTAAGAGTATGAAGGGTGTACCTGTAACTTAGGCCACTGACATTTAATAGACCTATAGTCCATTGTATAGGGATTTCCTTAATTTGTACTTCCTTGCACGTTTGGGGTGTCAGTAACTGCATCCCAACATGGGCAAAATGGACCAAGTCAGATAGAAGTGTAGCAAAGGCTTTTATTGGAATGTTCTCTTGTGTGGGTTTTCCTGAAGAGGATGTCCCAGATAGAGGAATCAATTTCTTATATGAAAACAATGTGGGAAGAATGGGGAGCGACATACATTCTCTATATCCTTCCATTCACAAAAATATTTGGCTAGTTGAGAGATCAACAATGCCCTACAAGACCTGATAGGGAGCTTCAAAGAGTCCCTGGGGAGACACATTGATGCACTTTTCCATGTTTCACCTGCACAAAGATGCCACAGAAGGAAGTAGATTTCAGACCCTTTTAGCTTCTGTTTGGCCATTCTGTGAGGTCCCCCTAAGCATGCCAAGCAAAGGGTGGGAAGTTAACCCCTACTCATGATACAGTTAACTATTTACTTGGAATAACATCCAAAATGGCCATAGTGCATGGACAAGTCCTAAAAGAATCTGAAAGAAATGAAGAAAAATCAAGAATTGCTGAAACAGTGGCATGACCAGAAGTGCACTACAAGATAAGTGAAGTGGACACTATACTGTGAATTAAAAGATGAGACGGAGTAATTATCTCATTGACTCCACGGTCCCTAAGCAAACACTTAGGCTCTTCCATCACAACAGTCTGAAAGAATGTACAGCAGAAATGACTTGGTTATGCTTCTTGTAACCAATGCTGATGCTGGGAAGGAAGGTGTTCGCCCCCAGACCTGTAACATACAGAACTCATTAGAAGGGGTGAACGTCTCTTCTGATCTGACGAATGAACAATGGTGCAACTACCAGACCATGCTATTGCAGCTTCTCTGTTTGTTCTCACTGAAGTCTGGTTTAACAGACAGGTGTCTTCATTATATTGACACAGGAACGAGTATGCAAGTGTATCCAAGTGAAGAGCAGAATTCACACTATCTCAGATAGGGGGATGGAAACCATTAAAGAAGAAATTTTGAGCACAGTAGCCCTCAGGTTGATTGAGCCATCCAGCAACCTATGGGTTATGGTGCGGGGTCCGAATAACTTCTAAGGACTGATGTTAACAAAACAGATACACGGCCTATGCAAAGGGCCGATAAGCACACTACAAACCTTTGACCTCATGGCTGGGTACTGACAAGTGGGGTTCAGGAATGTCTTCAAGTTTAGATCAGCATTTTCCACTCTAGTGGGCACTTTAGGTTCATTGTGTTTTCAATTGGGTTAGACAATTGCACCTGGCAGTTTTTGGCAGATAATAAACCAGGACATAAGGGCGTTGGGAGTATTTCGCCAGATGGTGCGGGGTACTGACACTTACTAGGGTCAGTCTGGCAGTGGTGAGAAAGAACGTCTCCAAGTAAATGCTGCCCATGATTGGCAGAGCCAAATGACCCAAACACAGGTGACGGCACAGCTACCATAATTCCTTCATCAAGGGTTATGGGACCATTGCCCTTCTCTTGAATGATCTCGAGCCCAATGGCCTATTTGTCTTTACACACTCCCGATACCCACTTATGGTGTACCCATAATAACCCGTGGAAGAAAGGGGATAATTCCGACAATCAATCCTCATTAAATCTTGGGAGGAGCGTGTCAGTTTTAGCAGAGGCTTGACATGTGTCTTTTCATATCAGTATTTGGTGAATTTCTTCCTGAGGCAACTGGCAGTCACAAGAAGCACAATACATGGTTATAAGAATAACAGGTATTAAATGTGGATATGTTAGGTTCCACATGTTTGAAAATAGGAAGACGGATGGCTTATTCTTTAAAAGTTGGAACACAGATAAACAATGAGTCTACCTTACCTGGCTAAATTATTATTCGCTTATTATTGTTTGGTGTTAGTACAATCCATACATACTGCCCAAGGATACTCCTAACAATTGTTCTCCTGGCTCTGGAGAGGAAATACCAGAACATTCATTGCAGCGTTAACCGGCTGACTCCTTACTCTCAGTTTTTATACAAACGTTTTCAAGCAGAAACAATGTGTGTTCTTGTTTGTTACTGACCTGGTCAGCTTGTGTAAGCATTCTGTAGTGTTCTTGATAAGGTCAACTGGATTAAGGTGAGAGAGAAACTTCAAAGAATCCATCCGGCTTGTTAGTGCAAAATGTCTCCTGTGTGCGCCGGTCTGTGTGAGTTTATGCCTCGAATGTAATGTAATGGCCTCGAGGAAAGGACTACTGCTTAAATAATGTATATTTCCTATCTCACCTGGTTGATTCCCACATGCGTTGTTCATTATGTCTTTTGTGCGAATATAAACAAGGACGCCCAGTGCCAGAAGTGTACCAGAACAAGTAGTGGAACTGGGAGTAGGAAGGAAACAAGCAATGTGAAACACATTTTTCAAGGGTTGCAGTCATGCTGGTTCATAGCCTATTGAGTTTAAATACATTTCAGTGTAGTTGTTACTTATTTCCGGAGGTAAAGTGGAAAAGTGTGCTTTAACTTCATAAAGAACAGTTCCGGAATGATAAAAATGGTTGCAAAAAGTAGTGCAGCTGTTAACAGTAAAAAATCTAAGTAGTGGAACACCGCTCCGGACCGTTCCCGCTCACTTCGACCACTGATGACGCCAACTGTGTGTGTTGGTATGGTGCTAAATGTAGGATCTGTGTGTGTTTTCCGGTATGAATGATGTGACCATGTACTGCGGATGACGACATGATACCATGATTGCCGTAGTGAGAAAATGGACGGACCTCAGAATGCTGCTATATCCCCAAAATGTCTCTATCACGATATGAGTTTTAAATGAGTTATGTCTGCTTCATTTGTGAAAACAAATTTAGTTTGTAGACACACTGATGTAATATCGTGAGGGAGTGCCTGTCTGCAGAGCTTGTCCCTACCGTTTTTTAATGGATTGAGTATGCAAATACACTACCCTGTGAGGGCAAAGTAATACAACAATGTTTTGCTGCACCATTGCGTTAACACACAAATGGATAGTAGTTGCCAGAGCCTTTTTTCAATTTGAAAAGCCCCATGTTAAAGCCCCTGTGTATTTCCACGGCTTCTCTCATACCCTGAGGCAGGGTCCAATGAAACCTTAATACTGTGTGTGAGAGAGACTTTTGTACATACTACTCTTTTATATTGCTGAATCGGCCGCCTCACCAAAACATCTTAACACTATTTGGGACCCAATTTATCTCTGATACATACCGGAAACAGCTGCCCAAAACACTGATTAGCATTTTACCACTATGTGGCTCCTGTCACTCAACAGGGGTTGAAACACCTGCAGCTTGATGTGCTGGCTGCAACACACAGGGACGCCTTGTGAGGAGGAGGAGCTTGTTACGTGTGCATCTTTTCAAGCCCAGCCCCCTGTTCTATTCTGGAACATGGTTCATGGGGATTAGAATGCCTATGCACCTGTTGTAGATTGGGGACCAGGGTTCAAACCTGGTGTGCTGCTCATGAACTGAGCGAACGCCTCAGCAACTGGGCCAGCCATCCATAAATCAACTGGGGGCCAGATTACAATCTGCTCCACCAATGTGATCTCTAATGTCTTCATTAAACGCTGCATTTACTACCGGTCTAATTTATGTAGTGGTTTTATGAATTCTTAATTTTTGGGGGGTGGGAAATAAGTGTAGGATGTTGGTCATTTCATTCAGCATGTATTGTTACTTATTTTTTTTAATTAATTTATGCAGTTATTGTAGTACTCCTATCAGTTGTTAATGTGTTCATTAGCTCTTATTTTAATGTGATCGACTCTCACAGCAGCATTTCTATTTCTACCATTAGAGGACAACATGAGACATATTGGGATTGGCTCATGGTGCACACTAGACAAGCATCCAGAGCTCGGACAGGCATTTGGGCAGGCACCACATAGAAACAATCTCCACTTCGATGACCCTTCCTCGCTCTCAGCGCCAGCATCTTCAAACGCGCTATTCAGCAGCAGCGGCCTTCCCCTCACTTACCACCCATTCCCCACCCCTTCACACCTGACTGAGCCCTGAGTGCCGAGGGCCTGCACCCTTCTGCCCGGGGTGCAGGGACAAAGCGTGGGATGCCCAGAATGTTATAAATGCACTCAATGGTTGTTACTTCTGTGATATTGATTGTACATCCAACACCTGAGCTGTTGATGCACGTCATGTACATTTCTTTGAATGTATTTATTATTTCTTGTTTTGGACTCTCACGGGTGCTTTTCTTTTGTAGGTTAATAGGACTACACGTTCCAGAATGTATAAGGCATATTGGTAAGTTCACCTGCTCACAGCACACATGCATTATGAGCTTCCGAAGCATTTTTGAGAAGACATCCCATACTCTTCACAAGCACTGTTAGGTTAACAATTACCCTCCCGCCACTCACTATGTGTGCACCAACCAAGGGTTCTTTGTGCTGCAAAAGAGTCCCACATCCGCAGGCCGTCTGTGCAACCCCTGTGCCAGGACAAACGCCAATCTTAGGACAAACGTCAATCTGTCTGTGCAGCCTGATTCCCCTTGTGTACCTTCCTAGATAAAGGAATGATGCAGCATAATAGATAAAGGAATGATGCAGCATAATAGATAAAGGAATGATGCAGCATAATAGATAAAGGAATGATGCAGCATAATAGATAAAGGAATGATGCAGCATAACATCTTTGCTTTACTTCATCAACATTGCAGGCAAGAAGTACACAGAGCACTAAGAAAATGCACACAATGTAAACAAACATCACATGTTCGTCTCTGTCCCATTCCTTTCAATGATCAATGAAAGGACCTTTTACTATAAGATATCCAGCAGATGTCTTGAGTAAGTGCTTGAGACCACACTTTTTAGATACCAGCAATTGACTTTGCCTTGTTCATGGGTTTTGCCTCAGGTGGAGTCCAACTCCTAAAAGGTCCTGAATCCCATTAACACTTCAGCAGGGGAATGTTTAGGATTGTTGGGATGTATTATCCTTAATTTTCTGGTACCTTTGCACGTGTGTGACCAGCACTCCACAGAATGTGTGCTCCATGAAGAAAGCGGAGTCTGTTGTGCTCTCAAAGATGATTGGCAGACCCGGGCCATTCTTGGCGATGCCCCCTTACATGTGGGATTTCACAAAGTGCTTTCACATTTTTTTAATAGAGGGATGACCTTTCTCCCAGAATGCCATTCTATTTAAGTGCTGAAGCGCCACAGATGCCTCACCCATGAAGAGCAAGCCGTTGAAGTCCTCGCCTGTCTTTATCTATTATTTTGCCTGCAGTAAGTAATAGCTTCTCCTGGTCACTATCATGGATTATAGGTGACAGCCTAGAACAGAAGGACATTGACCATTACTCAACTGTTTACACAACAATGCTGCAAGTCACGTCTGCACAAAATGGAAAACTGCTTTTTGCTTTCTCAGGTTAGAGCCCCACCACATAGGTTACCACGTTCCTCATTGTAAAACTAGGACTTCAAATCCCAGAATAAGTCGCAAAAACCAGGACTGGCTAAGTGCCTACACATTGAATGCATCATGTTGGCAATTACTGTCTGTGTCCGCTGGAAGCACTTCTCATAAACACAGCACAAAATCATCCCCAACACCTCCCTCAGCCAAGTGCAACTGTAAAGTGTCATTTCCGTCACGGTCTGACACTTACGCCCTAGAGCTCCCTGAGCACGATTGATGATTTTTCCCTTAACTTTGAATTTGTGATTAGAGAATAGCAGAAAAGGAGGCTGGGTCATGCCCGTAGTCATGGGTATCAGTGAGATACAGGGCATGCACAGATCATGACACGACCAACAAAGTGTTAAGAACATGTGTACCGGCACCTATACTATTTACTATCTATGCAAAAGGCGTACCGGTCACAATGGACGGAGCTTCTGACGATGTTACCCGTATTGGGAACCAAGGAACACCCATCCACTCATAAGGCACCCTTTTCAAACAAAATCTTGAGCCCAAGGCCTATGAAGACCAGAGAGAGGTGCTGTTAGGTTCTCTTTAGGATTATCAGTGATGGGATAAAATAAATAAATAAACCAGAGGTCATTTGCCGAGACACCATGTCTTGTATTAGGTCAAAGGATGCATTGTGTGTCCTCCGATGTTTCAAATGTCATTGACAGGTAATGTGTACAGTAATATTCAGCCAAAGGTGAATATGTTTGAATAGAATTCTAGTTACAGCCAAATCCATTTTAACAGAAGTAAAATTAGTAAATGTGCCCTTTGGGTAACCAGATGAAAGAAATATATGCTTGGATCCTTCTTTTCTTCAAGACGAATACTAAATGGGTTCCAGCCAAAACTGGGACCAACGTGTTTTTCCCAAGTGCATTTTTGATACCTTATCACTATGTGTGGGGCAAGCTGGCTAAATGTTAGAATTAACATGTAACAACTCCTTGGAGACTGCTTAGCAGGAGGAGACCTAGAAAAAGAAAGACAAGAAGACATGGGTGGAGTAGTAGAGCATATGAACTATGGCTCACGGACGAGCCTCTCTGCCATTTTGATTTCTTCTTGTGTTCTTACCTCTGCCCTCCAAGGGCCCCGTGTGAGGCCTCTGGGAATTGTTGCAGAAAAGGGTGGGTACTTATCTAGGAAGTCGCCCTCATTCGACCCTAGCAAGAAAAGTGGATGCCATCAATCCCCTTTCAATGGATTACTTGCTTCAGGTGTAGACAGTATGAAGTTCCCTTCCATAGAGGTCGACATCTGGTCAGAGGCAGTACAGTGCCCCCCCCCCCCCATTACCGTGCTGCGCGACAAAATGGATATGGGTAGAAAAACATTGTAACTTGACTGCACTTGGTACAATAAACCAGCACACCCAAGTTTTCAGATATGATTCAGTGCTGTGGAAGTGCAAAATAAAACCTCCTGCTCTCTGTTGCTCTGCCCGGTAGACCCCAGCACCCCTTTATGTCTAGATGTATTTCCTCTGGCAGATGCTGTTGCTTGGGCAGAGCTCAAGGAGACTTTGAGCATGTTTGTAGACACTATGCCACCTTCAAACCCCTGATCAAGCTACACAACACTCCACACACCTTGCTGCATGGTCAGGTGTATGATGCCACTCCAGTGAATGACATACAGTAAAGCCACTAAACAAGTCCTATTCACAGTCCTCCCCACCCTGATCCAGTCCCTTTTACCTACTCGCTACAGCTAGGCACCTGTACTGAATCTTCGACTTCAACTACATTTTACACCCCCATCGAAGCTATCAAGTCTTACCTACTCGGACCACAGCTGCAGTATAAACCCACAGACACACACCCTTGAGCCACCCCCATGTGTTGATAGACACCACAGTACACAAATCCCACTCTGCCAGCATGCCACCTTCGAACCGCAGCACATTCTCAGAAGAAATGTCAGGAAGCCTTTCTCTGCACTATTGACCCTTTCAACAAAGACTAGCGCAGTGAACTTGTGGCCTGGGTCCCGGTTCCCAGGCATTGTACATACCCTGATCTTATGTTCTTTGGAAAGCTTCCTCGCTGACTCACATCTTTGGAGATTATACCCTGTCTTCTGCCCATGCTACCAATATGGAGGTGAAAGAGGTATATATTAACCTACTTTTACCTGGCGAATCTTTATGACTGAAACGCCATTTAGTCGGGTTGTGGTACACGTTTGGGCATAGCGCTTAGAATACTTTACTCTCCCGTTTACTTATTCTATCCAGAATTGGATTTTGTGACAAATGAAGTGGAATGAAGTGGAAATCATTCTAGAGCTTCTGATGAAGGCACGTCTAGCAAAGTCAATGCACCAACATTCACACCATATAATACTTCAAAATATTCAAGACATATTGCCTTGTTTAGGAATATGATGAAAATGGTACCTCCTATTTTTCAAAGTAGTGGTTAAGGTAAATATGGTTCATTTATGATTCACCCCCTTCATAAATATCCCATGAGGTTCCAAATCATAGTCAAGTGGTACTTTAAAAATAAATATTTAAAATGCCATGTTTTCCCCTCTACCACCATACTCATAGCTGATACCCTTGACACTTACTGTGGATAGCATTGGGAAAGGCACTGCTGCAGTGCTGAGCCAGGATGCCAGGGGTGTAGAAGTTGGCACTGCCTTCACCTCCGATTCTCTCAGCAAGGCAGAAAGGAATTATTCTACGATTGAGTACGAGACATTGACCTGTGCCTTGGCAATGCAGCAAATTCAGGCGACTGTTAAGGGGTGCTGCTTTCCATCTCAGATCTGACCACACACCTCTCATAACAAGTGTTGAGAGAATAGGAGGTGCTGTTAAAGATTCGCCATATCTTGCCTGCATTGCATTTTGCTTATTAGAATTTGGTGATCAGATTGAGTATAAATCAGCACAAAGCAATTGCATAATGAATTGCTTTTCCAGACTTCAAGTGGAAGTTAATCAAGATTATGGCAGAGATGAAAATTAGATAATTGAATGTGATTTTCAACATATTATTGGTGAAGCTGATGGGAATCCTATTACCAAGTGAAAGTGGAAAGTGATGAAGTAAAAGGGTATGTAATAAAGGGCTGGCCAAACATCAAGTGCTTTGATCAGTCTGAACTGGAGCTCCCAGCCCTTTAAGATGAGGTAGCAATACCCTTGAGATGGGTGGAGATGCAGAAATGATTCCAACATCAATGATCGAAACGACTCAGGTAGTTTGCAAAAGGATAACTGTTTTAATATCAATTATCTAAAACAGGGAGTACAGCGAACATCAACGGACGTCGCAGTGTAAGAACTCTAAATGCATCTAGAAAAAAACCTTTCTTTTATAGCAATAAATCATCATAGGTGACGTTAACCAAAGTATTACTAACGTCATCTTACGTGGCATACCTCAAGAACCTAGTGACAAGAGTGATTGGGTCTAATAAAATTTCTAAGTATACAATCCATACTCGTCTAAGGCAGTGAAAGAAAGTGATTTGTTTCTTAACATCAGGTGGAGCAACTAAGCCCTCCCCATAAACAGGTCACTATGAACGTCACTAAATACACTACATCCTATTGACTATACTAACTATAGGACCCTTCATCATGCGGTCCCCTACCATTGATTGGCACTGCAACCTCCCTCAGTACTTTTCCTCCTACGATAGCAGCACGCAGGCTGAGCTTCCAGGTGCTAGTGAGCTAGTCTTAATCATAGCTTCCTACCAATTAGCATATTCATCCATCATATCCTCAGTGGTTTGCTGTCAATTAGGACTTTGAACTTGTTCTTGGGACTGTTCTTAGGTCTGAAGAATTTAGGGGAGTGAAGGCACGCTCTGCCCTTATGCGTAGGTGTGACCATCATGTTTGTCTAACTTCATCCATCCACGTGACTGAAGACCATAAAATTGAGTTTCAAGTGTATTAAAATACTATTTTCTAACAAACCTCTGACGTCTTCCTTGTTCTGTTCATGCCTCCTGAACAGGAGTTTTGTTCTTTCACACGATTTGTATCCAATGTCTGCTCACTAAAGCCTGATAAGACCTTGGCTTCTTGGCTTGGCTTCATGTCTCATCCAGCCCTGCCTTTCTGAGATTCACTTTGTAATTCATTTGTTTTCTCACTGCGACACACTAGAAAAGGGGCCTTCCTTTTTTAGCCCAACTGTGCTATAGTTTGTAGTGGAAACATCCAATCTTTACTCACTTATCTATATATGTATATGTTGGCGCATACCGCAATCTATTCACTGTTAGGCTAGCCTCAAGAAGACTTAGTCTGCGTGCGTTTCTTTTGCATCTGTACACATGTAAACTGATTTGATATCTTCATCCATTTTGTAGCATAAGTCTCTTCATCTTCATCCCAAGATGCCACTTATCTTCAATCCTTTCTTGATGACTTATAGAATATCAACATTCTTTAGTCTCTTCTATGTATGTCAGTTTTGATTCTGTGTGACGTCACCATTCATTTTGGCTATTCATTTGCTCTGCTTCATCCGGGATTTCATTCAAATGACCATCATACTTTCTTGTATGCAGTTATGGTTTCCTCAATGGGAACCTTGCTTCCAGGATTCTCCTTGTTATCAGTATTTTCACTGGTACTGCACGTGTCTCAGACTCTGGTTCCCAACATATAGGCAAGACGGGCAAGGCAATTGAGGTGGGGGCACTTAGCTCCTTCTCTACAAGTCACTTGAACTGTTTGATAAAATATAAGAAGAGCACAAGACTGAGAGTTGTCCCCTGAGTAAAAATGAAAGTTCATATACCCCCTGTTTGCTAAATTGTGGGAAACATTCACTGTGAGCATCCAGGATTTCATGCACCAAACAAATGCTGAGAATGATGCTGTTCTTCCATGTGGCTTTACTATACAATTAGCTTTAGTTATCCCTGGTCTGTACTACATGCTACATTGTACACTAACCTTTTTCTGTTGTGGTTTGGGATTGTTACAGTAATTGGCCTGTGATAAAATGATTGAATGAATTCCCCACTGCTAAATGTATACAATTGCGAAAGGCACTCTTTCGACTTGGAGACCTTCTTTGTGACAGATAATGCAACACAGCTGTTATATAATGAAACTTTTGAATTCCTTAGTAATTTAAGAATACATAACTACCATGCTCCTGTCTACCACCAACAATCCAATGGACTGGTAGAGAGGTTTAATGGAGTACTTAAAAAACATAATGCAAATGCCATTGAATAGCAACAATGATCTGCAACAGAGGATAAACAGGAAACAAGTCTATCTTACTGTTTGTGAATGCATCCTACAACAAGTAAGTGCACGTTTGTGATTTAGGGCTAGGAATTCACATGATGTTAGAGGCCTTTCTTGGTTTGAAGAAGAATGTAAGTCTCTCAACAAATACATAATATTGCCTATGATATCCCCCAGAAAAGTCAAGGAATCATAGTTGAAATATGAACCATTGTCTTAAATAAGTAATAGAACATAACTTTCATTTAGGTGACATGGTCTTTTCAACCTTCTGAACACAGCATTCAAAGGAATGTCTAAATTCAGTAAAGCCCTCAAAGGAATAGGTGTTTTGGGGCAGCTAAGAGAATTACGGATGACCACATGTAGAATATAGCATTTATGGCTATGCATGACAAAACCCCTAACAAGAATTTCAATAATTATGCATGAACGGCCAAGTCAAAAACCCAACAATGAGTGGCAAAAATTCAAAAATTATATCAGCACTACCATTGAAGAACGTGAGCTAAATGCTTGGATATTTAAAATTGCATAAATACTAACACTGGTTTCCTGAAATATACCTTTCTTACCCTAGTTTAGTATTATATTTTTTCCCTCAATACTCCCTTCTTTATTATTAAAAAGCAAGTGAAAATTGCCCAGAGGGGACTGGCTACCGTTGCCCTTAGGGGCACTTTCGTCTCCTCAATGCAATTTTGGTAACTTACACCACAAAGTGCACAAAAAGGGTTAAAACAGGTAAGCAATGGTTGACCCACATTTCTTTCACTTATCTGTAAATAAAGTGTAAATACCTCCTAAAATGTATGTTTTGGGCAGAATTTACAATGGATCCCTGTGGAATCCACCTGTGTGCTAAGAAAAGTGTTAAATCTGAAAAAGAATGGTCATCACAAATTTCTTCCACCAATGCTGCAATTTACGCTTGTGGGTGGCATTTACAATGGATTCCACTGGAATCCTCCAGCATTTAATAGGTGCTATTGTGCTAAAAAACAGGCAGATACTGGAAAATCCTATGTGCTACCTGCTATCATCCTACTCCCTATGATTTATCAATGCTAGCTCCACACCCCTTTGTAGGTCTCCCTCTCCCATCTGCAATTGAATAGTTTATTTGGTTTCAGAATCTCTACTAGCCGCAAAAATACATTTTATTCCAAAATAATTCAACTATCTAATTACGGGTAAGTAGCGTGTATGGTCCAATATGGATGTGCACAATTCAGCACTTTCCATCTCTTCAAGCCTTTCTCCTCGGCCCAGCACATGCAGTATTCCACCCATATTCCACCTATTGTAATATAGGATGGGAAGCCCTAGCACTTGTAGAAGCTATCTAAACTTAAAAGTGCTATTCAGTAACCTTGACTTCCACCTGCCCCTTTGTTTTACCCCTGCACTCCTTCCCTCTCTTTCCTTTGGCTGTCACAGTTGGGGCTCCGGTGCTCCCCTTCCTTGTCTATCACTCACTGCCCGTCTAAAGGAGCTTCTTTCTGCCGGCAGTTTGCACACTGATGTTCTTTTCCAGTACTGCAACTTTCATCTGCCACTGCAGTCGGTGAGGGGGGCGGGCGGAGGGAATGAGATCTGGTCCCTGCAGCTCCCATACCTGGCTGCTCCTCTAGGGTCCCTTCCCTGCTTCCGGTTTGCGCTGCAGCCTCGGCCAGGTGCCTCAGCCTCTGGGTGCCTCAGCCTCTGGGTTCCTCAGGCTATTGCTGGTTCAGTGCTAGGGTGTCTCTGCACTGAGAAGCAACTGGCTGACACCGGCCATGAATGTTAAAAGGTTAGGGCTGATAGACCTCAGAGCTGTTTTCCAAAATCATGGCCAGGCTGAGGCAAACACTCAAATGTTATGCGTCTTCCATAACTAATGTGCAGATATGTGGGTGTATAGAGTCCAAATATTGGCTACTGTGTTGCCTATAAATGTAAATGGTAATTGCATGCATCATCTGGGTGGTGCAGAGTTTATGCAATCAAGGGCAACTGTCGAATAATGTAGCAATTTGGGCAGCAAGCATGGACTGGGGATGGCACGAAAGGGGACTGGCAATCCTGTACAGGGGTACCTTTGACCCGGTGACTTGTGTTTGAGTCGGGTTGTGGGGCTGGCCTTCACCATGGAAGCCAGGATTAGGGATTGCTTCGCCGGTGGGCAAGTGGGTGATGTGGAGGCCAATCTGGAGGAACTTCATGGAGGATGGGCTTGTATGGTCGCTATCACTCTTTGTGCTGTCACTGTCCGTGCTGTCACTCGCTTTCTCTATGCTCTGCCACTCTCTCTCTCTCTCTGTGCTGTCCCAATCTCGCTGTGTGCTGTCTCACTCGGTGTGCTCTGTCACACTTTCTCTCTGTACGCTGTCACTCTCTGTGTGCGCTGTCACACTTTCTCTCTGTGCGCTCTGTCCATTATCAGTCTCTCTTTGCACTGTCACCCTCTCTTTGCACTGTCACTCTCTGTGCTCTGTCATTCTCTCTGCGCTGTCCCTCTCTCTGTATGCTGTTACACTCTGAGCTGTCACTCTCTCGACCTATGAACTTTCACTCACTGTGTGTGGTCACTCTCTTTCTCTGTGCTGTCACTCTCTCTGTCTGTGCTATCACTCTCTCTGTGCGCTGTCATTCTCTCAGTGCTGTCCCTCTCTCTGTGCGCTGTCCCACTCTCTCTCTGTGCGCTGTCCCACTCTCTGTGCAGTCCCTTTCTCTCTGAGCACTGTTTCTCTCTCTCTCTGAGCACTCATTCTCTCTCTTTCTGTGTGCTGTCACTCTCTCTTTGCATTGTCACTCTCTCTGTGAGCTGTCACTCTTTGAGCTGTCACTCTCTTTCTGTGTGCTGTCTCTGTCTGCACTGTCACTCTCTGTGTGCGGTGCTGTGCCTGCATGCTGTCACTCGCTGTGTGCTGTCACTTTCTGTCTCTGTGCACTCACTCACTCTGTGTGCTGTCACTCTCTCTATTGTCTCTCTCTGCTCTGACTAACTCCTGTGCACAGTCACTTGTTCTCTGTGCACTGTTGCACTCTGTGCTGTCTCTATCTTTTCTGTCATTCTCTCTCTCTCTGTGCTGTCACTCTTTCTGCACTATCACTCTGCGCTGCACTTCTCTGTTTCAGCTGTCACTTTTTCGCTCTCTGTATGCTGTCTCTCTCTCTCTCTGTGGACACTGTCACACTGCACGCTGTCCCTCTCTGGCTGCATTGTCACTTTCTCTCTGTGCGCTGTCACTCTTTCTGTGCCCGTCACACTCTCTCTCTCTCTATGCTGACACTCTCTGCGCTCTGTCCTTCTCTCTCTCTCTCTGTGCGCTCTCACTCTATCTGCACTGTCAGTCTGACTATCTCTGCATTTTCACTCTCTCTCTTGGCACCACTTCTCATACCATTACGCTCCCTCCAACACCGGCATCTTTGAAGATGTCCCCTGTGGCACCTTCATTCTATCTTCTCCAACTCTAAATCTTTACTTGCAACACTTTTTGTCTCATCCTTCCTCTCACACCATTCCTGCTTCTCTTACCCTCTCACCCTTTCTTGCACATATTTCTTCTTGCTAATCATCAATGGCACCCTCTCTCAAAGGTTTCCTCCCTTTCTCTATTCTCCTTCTCATTCTCTTGCACGCCTGCATCCCTTCTTGCATCATCCCTTGAAACGCTGGACTCTCCTCCTTGCACCCTGGTGCCTATAAATTAAAAATGCAAAAAGCAGCAGTACACGCCAAAACGATTGGCTTTGCCGGTGCTGGTTTTATTTTACAGTCACTTGCCACTCTCCCCTTTCATTCTCTCCACTTCTCCAAAAGCTGAGCTCTGTCTTTTCATGTGATTGCAAATGTTACTGCACGTGTCATCTCTATGCCCAGTAGAGAAGGGAAGGTGCACAGAGAGGAGATTATAGAATGGCGAGTGGGGTATAGACATGGTATAGGTGACAGTCAAATGAAAGTCCCAGTGGCTGCCTTGGTGTGACATGCTACCCTCTACCTTTCTGCGACTTTCCAATCCCCAGACAAAGGGCCTGATAAGAGAAGAGATGGACAAAATCAACTAGGATTTCACATGTTGCATCGGGTCTCCTTTGAAAAACTTGATTTGCAAAATACGGTCATCAGGTATCACCTGCAGGCATGTGCAGTTTTGCGACGAACAGTACAAGCTATGCGGACACAATCGGATGATGCGCACTCGGAAGCGAGCAGGTGTGCCACCGTGATTAGCATGTCGCCTGCCAAGGGAAAGGAAAGGTTATTTCCAGAAGGTTCTTTCACCCTAATGGAGTGATGGATGCCATAGTCATTCGAGTCCCGCATCCAAAGTCTGACAAGACTCTGAATCAGGACATATGCTTCAATTTTTCAAACATAACGTTAGCGTGAGTGTTGTAAACAATAAAAAAGGGGGGGGGGAATGAGCTTGAAGCTCGGTGTGTACACTGCTTTTCCCAGACATGTTTGTCAGAAATAAAGATCTCTGGCCATTCTTATGCTCTCAAAATGCGCCTTGTTTTTTTGTAAATCAAACTCCTCGTTTTTTTGTAAATCAAACTGGATCCCACACGTGGTTATTTGTTCCGTGCCCTTTTCTCATAGGTGCATTTCGAAAGAGTGCAATAGGAGTGTACCAGACTGTCCATCTTACAATGGTAACCTTCCACCAGAAAATAATTCATATTGTTATTCTTCCTTTTTATATTGCGGTTTGCTCAGTAAAAACAAGCGTAAGGTTCTTATTATGACTAAAATATATAGTGGAAGTGATCGTCAGAAATGACCATTGCAAAATGTTGAAAAAAGACGGTTCACAATGTGAGCACAATTAAAGATGTTCACCTTTTTATAGATGATTTTGCCAAATAAACTCATACCCCTCTGAAAGCAATTGTTTTTTCCGCTCACCCTGCGTCTGACAACAGCTGTTGGGGTAGCTCCAGTAAACAGGCACGTGGCCATTTGCACCCACCTACAAGAAAGAGACAGCGACAGAGATAGTGTGATATTGATTACAATACATTAGACATAATTATGTACCTTGAGTAACTCAATCCATAGCCATTTACATTGACCTTCCGCCCACTGGCGATACTCCACTGTGAACTTCTTGAAACAACTTAAGGGTAGAGTAATGGAGAAGGCTGGGCTAATACCAACGTGAATATCTTTCATATGGCGCAGATAAGCCATACGCCATTCAGAGAACCACGTTTAATTTAAAAAAAAAAAAAAGCCGAGCCATGTACAATGAACGTTAATGCATTACTCAGGTTCTAAAAAGTAATAAAAAAAAAAAAAAAAAAAGGTTCTAATTCTCAACGTTTGTTTTTGTTTATTTCCCTATCGGGCGTCCACAACATATTATTTTAAAAGATGTACGGTGCTTTGACATTCTCTGTTCCAGAGTGGTGGTCGCTGACTTTCTCTATACCTTCCAGTGAGCATGTGGTCTGAAATGTGCCATGCGGCAACCATTCACTGTTGTGTGTGGCAAGTCAGCGTGATCTTCTGCAGCAACATTCTGGAAACATCCCCTGTGATATCCACCGCAGAACATAGTGCCTGCAGCATTTAACTGGAACCAGGGCTGATGGCGCCGCTTGATGATAGCCTCTCCAGCAGACTCAGTATTGGGCTGAAATGCTCCCTCGAGTTCTAGTGACATATTCGAATACATTCTAAATAAGACCAACACCCCTTATTCTCAGGAACCCAATCACCAGCCTCATACATTTAGAGAAACCACTTGAGGCAGAAGACATTGAGGGCAGGT
The DNA here is from genome assembly GCF_040938575.1 of Ambystoma mexicanum. Taxonomy (NCBI): domain Eukaryota; kingdom Metazoa; phylum Chordata; class Amphibia; order Caudata; family Ambystomatidae; genus Ambystoma; species Ambystoma mexicanum. The sequence goes on along the minus strand of NC_090935.1, from coordinate 784,426,531 downwards.
GAGTTCCGAGCTTGTACTTGGATTAAGCAAGCAGGGCAGTAACCCATTTGGCAATGAGTTATCATGAGTTGCATTAGAGTGCTTGAGGGGAGAATGTATGCTAGGTAATTGTGAGTGCTGAGCTTGCACTTGGATTTATCAAGTGGCAATGAGTTCCTATGAGTTATATTAGAGTGCTTGAGGGATTAAAGAATACTGGGGTATTTTGAGTTCTGAGCTTGTTCAGTGGAGTCAATCATTTGTCAATGGGTTCCAATGAGTCGCATTAGAGTGCTTGAGGGGAAACGTATGTTGGGTGATTGTGAGTTTTGAGCTTGTACTTGGATTAAGTAAACTGGAGAGTGAATAATTTGACAATAAGTTCCTATGAGTTGCATTTGAGTGCTTGAGGGGAGAAAGTATGATGAAGGCATGCGAGTTCTGAGCATCTCCCTGGGTTATGCATGCATGGGAGTACATCATTTGGCAATGAGTTCCTATGAGTTGCATTAGAGTGCTTGAGGGGAGAAAGTATGATGAAGGCATGCAAGTTCTGAGCATCTCCCTGGGTTATGCATGCATGGGAGTACATCATTTGGCAATGAGTTCCTATGAGTTGCATTAGAGTGCTTGAGGGGAGAAAGTATGATGAAGGCATGCGAGTTCTGAGCATCTCCCTGGGTTATGCATGCATGGGAGTACATCATTTGGCAATGAGTTCCTATGAGTTGCATTAGAGTGCTTGAGGGGAGAAAGTATGATGAAGGCATGCGAGTTCTGAGCATCTCCCTGGGTTATGCATGCATGGGAGTACATCATTTGGCAATGAGTTCCTATGAGTTGCATTAGAGTGCTTGAGGGGAGAAAGTATGGTGAAGGCATGCAAGTTCTGAGCATCTCCCTGGGTTATGCAAGCATGGGAGTACATCATTTGGCAATGAGTTCCTATCAGTTGCATCAGTGTGCTTGTGGGGAGAAAGGATGCTAGGTACATGTGAGCTCTGAACATTTTCTTGGGTTAAGCAAGTAGGGGAGTAAATCATTTGGCAATGAGTTCCTACGAGTTGAACTAGAGTGCTTAGGATGGAAAGTATACTGACTCCCTTTTGAGAGGGAGGCGTTACAGTAATAGCAACAGTGCTGAGGGTTTTGTCTAGCAGGGGGTGGGGTGGACAATGGTCTGAAGGATTGGAGTTGACAGTAGATAAGTGGGAAGGCGCATTAACGGAGATGTTGATGGCGAGCGCACCATTTCATTAGACTGATGTAGTGTTCACAGATGTATCTTAATTTTCATAGGCAAAGGTCAGGTTGAGGGTGTGGCCTTTTGTTGAGATGAGGACCAGCAGGGCTTTAAGAGGACCAAACCTGGCCAGGGCTCAGCCCTAGTAGTCTCTAAATGTTGTCCTTGAGCGAGGGCTCTCCAAACTGACCTCCCTCAACAAACTTCTTTACAAATATGAGTGGCAATACTGCTCTTCATCAGTAGATGTCACCTTCAGTGATGTTCACAATCACAGTATCACTTATAGACATGTGAAATTAGGTACTTTTCAAACAGGAAAGGGAAATTAAAGAGAATGCATTGCATTAAAGTAGTGACGTTAGAATGTCTTTAATGAATATGCACGAATAATAGATTTCACTCAGAATAACTGTGGGATTACATGGTGTACTGACATCTGATTTCATTATCTGTTTCATATTTGCATATATTTATTTTGGTCAGCATTATTGCATCATGAACCATGTTTAAATACATCTTTTAAATCAGAATGTTTGCCCTTTCGCTGCACATATGTAAACTCGATTGGTTTTGTTAGGCCACTCCTGTAATTACACCGGCCACTCCTCTTTTAAGGCATTATTGGCTACTTGGGATTTGGGGCTGCGTGAGACCATTTTCAGGCCTGCCCCCAAATATTATATCATGACGCATTAGAGCCCCCTTCGATTTTGTATCCGCCTTAAAGCACAGAGGACCAGAGGCTAGCTCGTGGAAGCCCTTAGCCTCAACTCAAGGTTGGGCAGAGAGGAGAGGTGAAGCATGGTCTTTGCACCATTCTCTAGGTTTTCTTTTTCCATACCACTTTCTATGTCCATGTTCTCTGTGCCAGTTTAAAATGCAGAGCTGCTGTTGGAACAGCCACGGATAATGTCCGCCTCAGTGTCTTTAGGGGGCTTTGTGGAATAAGCTTTGTTAAATCTCTCTCTCTCGCTCGCCTTTCCTTTCGGTGCTGCCGGTAGAATTACATTCTAATGGGCATGAAATGCAAAGATGGCAGAGGATGCACTGTGAGATTTGAAGACCATGCGGGTACTTTCATCAGATCTTAACTGTCTGTACTGAGGTGCCAAACTGAAAGCAATTCAATGCCAAAACCTCTCATGGGGTTATTTTAAAAAGGTAAAGACAACTTTCTGGCCACACGATTCACAATTTTGTTCAAAAGGCTCCACAGCTGACAATTGGCCATCTATTTTCTTGGCACACGTGGAATCTTTACAAACGCTGGCGCATTTTCTTGCTCAGCTATGTTGTCGTTGAAAATCAAAACCAAAGAAAGCGAAATAAGGGCTCATCTCTGGTTTTGTGTGTAGTGCTTGCTCATTACCACACTGTTACTTTAATGTATTAACCCGGAAAAGTGTATTTTTATTCAAAGGATCATTAAGTATCACTGAGCGCCTAACTCACGGTGCTATCAACCCGCAAGAGGACGCCAGATATTTAACAAGCAATGCCTAGAAAAACAGGATGTCAGCAACGTCAGTGTTCCATGCTTCCAGTCCGCTGCTTGCCTAAATTGAGTTATTTGTACAAGAAGAAAAGCAATGCTTGTGTACTGTCAAATACCTATCGATAAACGATTCTCAGATAATGCGAGTGTAAAAACGATGACTGAATCTGTCGTTTTTTGTTGTTTTTTTGTTGTTGCTTACAGCAGAAAAATAACCTGTCAAACACTATAAAATATGAGCCACCTTGTGAGATTTGCACATGTGGTGGACCGAACTGACATTGCCAACATTTCGCTGTCTACCCTCTGGGCCCCACTAGACTGACATATTTGGAGAGAATGGGAAGAAAAACCCAAGAAAAGGTCAAAGCTGCCAAAAGCCTCCTCAACGCGCGCCGCGCGCAAATAAGGCCATGTTTGTGCAGGTGAACCGCTAGTTGCGCACGCGCACGCGCGCGTCTCGCGAGCATCCTTTCATTAGAGGACGCGGCCTTGGATTCAGCGGGGGAAACATGTTCAGAATCTTCACGGATGAGTCAGAGCACAGCGTGGCGGCCTTGATGCATTCAGGTTCCGCCAGCACCGCAACAAAGGACTCCCTGAAACCTATTGATAATTGCATCTTGGGTCATATTCAGAATCCAACAGCCCCTCGCTAACAAGGTACAAGATTATTCTCTACTCGACCGCAATGCCAGCTTTCTCATTTAAGGGGAGCTGATTTCTCATGACTGTGAGAGCAACCACCCTCAGGACAGGGCGCCGGGGCGCCATTAGCCTCATGCCACGCCAGCTCAGGGGTGTCTTTCAAGGGCTCCCCCGAGCTGGCGTGGTGGGAGAAGGCGCGGCAGGTGCCCTATTGAAATTAAATGCGCCCCACTCTTGTGCTGGCAGCGTGCTTTCCAGCACTGGAGTGGGGTGCGTTTAATAACAATGGTGTGTTGATCCTTTTTCATCAGCACCCTAGTAAGAAGATTTCCTCCTCGCTCTGGCACGGGTGCAGGGCGGTTCTCATTTGAATAGGATGCAGATGCTTTTGCATCACCACCCTATTCCAGTTATTAACTCCCTGCTCCTGTCTGGGAACAGGGAGTTACATTTGCTCATCCTCTCCCCCGGCATTGACCAGGGAGGCGGGGTTGGGGGGGCACCATATTTTTCTTTCACTGCCCAGGCCGCTGCCACTTCTAAGGCCATCACTGGCTGCAAAATGCAGATTTAGGGCCACATTGTAGAATTGGAAACGCAGAGTTGTGTACGCACATTTTACCAGTTTGGATGCAATTTGATATAACAGAAAGGGTAACACCAGCCTTTTTTTGTAATATTATATTGAAGGCTAAGGAACACAGTTATTAACCAGGATTTTTGGGGTGTGGGTTATACATTTTCTTGAGGGTGCCCCCCCCCAGGCAATTGAGAAAATGCCCTTTGCGTGTACATGCTCCCATTAAGGAAGCTTTGGAAACCAGGGCTCTGGGAGATGTGCCACCCATCTGATACAATAGAGTAAAGCCCTTACTACACAGAGTCTGAATGGACCCAATGCATGACAAACTTTGCTTTCATGGAGAGATGGGTATACAATCACATTACCTTACCCCCTAAAGCCCCATCCTGTCATTCTTCCAGTGTCTTCCTAGAATCAAACATTGATGGAAGGCTTTGAACTGACCATACCCACTGTCATTGGCCTTGGCAGTCTTCCATGCTAACACGTGTTGTTCTTTCTGCACCATCACAAAATCAGCTTTGATCCAGCCACCAGTGCTGCACCTTTTTGGGGCGCAAGTTATGAGAGACAAGAATCAGCCTTCTTGGGCCTCATCAATGATGGGCAGGTTGAACCCCTAGGTTTATTTATTTATTTTTTCACTTCCACAGCACACTAAGCCCGGAGGCATCAAGGCGGAATGAGCAAGGGAACCACATCACCACATCTGGCCATACCTTCTTTCACTTGGGGAAATATATTATAACCAATAAGTGATAGATAGAGGGATTTTAATTTATGAAAACTACTGGCATTGTTCTGACAGCTCTACCTGCCATAGTTATTAGCCTGTTTGCCTGATGACAGAAGGGGACTAGTTATATGCAAATCAGTTTTTGTCCTGCCACCAAAGGGAGCAGTCCAGTATAAGTGCTATGGCACAGGGGCACAAGTAAGCAGAGAAATGTTTAAGCATTCTTGGGCAAAAAACTGCAAACATTTTGTTACATCCATAACTACAACTTTGGTGCACTTTCATGCAATGCCCCTCTGAGGGATTCAACCATCTGCACGGGGAGTGCACGCTCGCCTCTGCCAGTGTACTCTGCGGGAAAACTGCTTACAGGTGCAGTCCTCCCTGCCCCAATTATCTGACAGGTGACAGTGAGGGGTGCACCGAAATATCCAGAGGAGAAGGGCAACACCTTACTCCTCCCATGGCCAGCCTAATTAAATATCAAAAGCGCCATGGATCCACCCTGTTCTATTGTCTAAGTTCTGTGTGGTGGTGGCATATACTGATGGGAGTTAATTGAAGCAGGCCTGCAAATAGGCCTAGTCACAGAATTTAACGATGGGCAGAAAAACAAACACCTCTTTGATATGCAATGTGTCACTTTGAAGCTAGCTTCCACACCTCTGTTTGAGAGACAGTGAATGGCATGTCTGGGTCCACTATTTACTGTTGGCAATTCCTGCGGCACTAAGAGATTTGGCACATTCCTCGGGAGTGTGACAATCAACACTCCCTTGCACTAACAGAGCCCTGACTTCTCTGGAGTTCTGACCACCTCGAATCTTTAGTTTGTGTTTAATGTATGTTAAATAATCATGACGCCTGAACATGTGAAATTAAGACATGCACAATTATTTGTCATTGATGGTTTTTGTTGAACACAAGTATCATTGCACTGTCTGTTGTTGTAATTATTGTACTATGACTAATGAATCAAAAATCTCATACAGAAACTAAGAAACAGTTTCAACATCAAAATAAATAATGCTGTATGAACTCAAATCAGTCCAAGTGTTCTTCTATTTAACATTAAGGTTACAATAGATACAGAGCTACCTCTGTCTTGTGATACATGACACAAGTAAATATGTTTGCATAAATAATGTGTAAATACCTAAATGTGGATGGTAGGATGCCACCCCTTTGTTTCAATTTTATTTAGCCCTTAGTCCTGCCGTCATTAGGGCTGTCCCTCATGTTACCAAAAGGCAACCCCTGAAGAGCTGACCCCTTTCAGATTGACAAAGTATGTCGTTTGAGGGAGACAGACGTCTGTTCTCACCACAAACTTCAAGGGAGACCTGCACTTTGATCAAGAGCCACAGAGTGCTCAGTTAACCAGAGAGACAGTTTGATCTAGAACAGACAGGAAGATGGGTGGGACTTAGGAGTACATGTTGTCCCCGCTTACTTTTCTTGTTGCAAAGCACTCTGGTCCGAACCTCACACCCATAACAGAAGATTGTTGGTGGGGACCCCGGATTGGTTCCTTAAGGTAGGCTTAGCCTGCACCAATCACTGGGGCCCATTTGGCTTTAAAAGAGGGCTGAGCCCCTCATTTAGCAGATCATCTGATGACTTTGAAAGGAGTAAGAAGAAGGACTCATTTGGTCCCTGGCTGAATGTACAGTCTGATTTACATCTTCCGCCAGTGAAGGAAGGCCAGGATTTCCAAGAGGGAAGCAAAAGCCCTCCCCTAAACATCTCCCAGGGAACAGAGGGAGATACCAGACTCAGAGGACCCATCCAGCAGCTCCAGAACCTGTACCCAGCAGCACACAGCGTGACCTGCTAGGTTATTCCAGCAAGCTTCCTAGGTGGGACGTGCCAGAGAGTCTCTGATCAAAGGACAAGGCCGTTGCCTGCAAACTCTCTCCTCAGCATTGGGCCATCCGTATTGGAAGGACGCAACAATCCCAGCGAAGAAGCTAGTAGTGCCACACAAGCATCAACCAGCGTCCATCTTTTAAGGACATTTTCGAGGCAGTCGAGCCCTCGAACTGTGACCAACTGCACCACTGACTGTTGTCACGTTACAGTCACTAAAGCCATCCGAGATGCCTCGACTGGCGTTCCAGATCTACCAATCAGCAAAGGGAAAACAATTCTTGACCCAGAGCTGCCGTGTAGGCCAGCCTGCAGCCGTCCGTCCAGCTTCGCTTGCCAAACTGCCTGCAGCATCATACCCGCAGCTGTCTCCCATCTTGAACTCTGTCACAGGAGCTGCAAAGCATCCTGGAACCGACTCAACACTGTCGAGCCTCAAGAACATCTGAAGCACCAGGTACATTGCGGTTCTGTCCCTCTGGTCCGTCTCCGAAGGCCGCTAGTGAAATTTACAACCCCTTGCTCCCTTGGTGCTGAAACCAAATAACCATGAACAGTAATGACTGATTGCTTTACTGACTACCCTCCTGTCAGTATCCAGAGTGCATCCCTTTCCTTCGTGAATCTGTCTGTCCTCTGTGTTCCTTTACAGCGTGGGCTGTATTTTGTAGTGTGCTAGAACTGTTGTAATAATAATAAAGTAGATATTTTTATACAACCTTGACTGGACAGTCCCTTTTATTATTGTATGATGATTGTATTTTCCCTGTGTTGCGCCTAACCAACGATCCACGACCTTGCAGAGATAAGCCTGCCGTTCCGTCAACGTTACCAACATTGGACAAGGAGGTCTTTAATGGACTTGTATTTCAATCTGTTCGGATCCCTTCTGGTGTACTAGAGGTGTGGGGCTGACTGATGGTTTAGAAACCGATATCCATCCCTGGACCACTGGTTCCCCGGAAGTTGATTCGTCACAGCCCCTCTTTCTTTGGATAAAACCTGGTCAGTAAGGCTGCAGTACCCTTTGTCGAGTGGGCACTGGGAAGGCATGTAGAGGCTTAAAAGGTTGCACACAAATACAGGAAAAGTGCAACCGGTCCAATTCAGCAACATAAAGTTTCTCAATGTCAAAATATGTCTCAGTTACAGAAAAATGCCCCAATGTCAAAAAAGCCTCTGTTTCAGAAACAGAATAATTCGTGAAGCATTGCTAGCTGTCTGAATCAGACAGCCTCAGGTGATCCCAAGACAGTCTAATTGACAATCTTTAGTCCCTTCGTGAGTCCGCTCACGACAAAAAGCTGAGGGCACAGTGAATTCCAGAGGAAGGACAAGATATGGATGGTTAAGCAGACACCACATCCCGCCTGAAGCCTCTGGAATTAGGATGAAGCCAGCATGACAGTTTGGTCAAGTGAACACCAGCCTCCTCCTGTATTACGGAACCAATATTATTGAAAAAGCTAATAGATAACTAGAGTGTTTAAAGAATGAACTCAAGCAAAGCCAAACTAGTGGATAATTATGTTAAATAAAAATGAACTCAATGAAACACGATGCTTTGAGTGTGGAAAAAGCACAATTCGGAGCCCCCATGCGTTTGGTAGTAGAAATAGCCTGTAGTTCTGTCACTGCTTTTGTCAGCCAAAGGGCCTGTTATTGGTGCTTAAAATTATTGCTGCCTAGTTGCTCACCTCACGCACGTGGTTATACATCATTTGTCAAGTAAGAGAAATGAGACAGCAGTCATGCTCTACCCATGCTAGAATCGCAGAGCCATGTCCCCTCCGGTGCCAAATCAACCTAACTGCATTTCACAGCTGTGAATCACGCACAAATTAGGGTTTTAAAAATCTAAACATTTATTAAACGATTAATCCACGGATGGCTATAACATATTATAATTATTGGAGGCGTTTTGTGTGCACCACACTTTCCCAGGGGCCTAATTCTCGCTACTGTTTGACTGCCATTTGAATGTGCAACATAGTGGATATATCTTAAAAACCAACCAGAGCTGCATTTTACCATTGCAGGCGGCTAGGGAAAAAGATGAAGAATGAGGGCCTGATCGATGGAATTATTTGGCTGAAAATCGGGTTTTGCGTGCCACACTGCGTGCGAAATCCCGTTTGTCGATTCATGGAATCAACTGTGCAGCACTTTTTCATACTTTGCATGGACTTCACGCAGGCTCGGCACGCCACTGCAAGAGGCCGATTACCCTGCGTGAGACACAGCACAGAGTGTGAGCATGGCTTGCGCAGAGGGCAGGGTGGGGGGCGGAACATGGAAAATGGGGAAGATCAAGGCAAAAATTGGGTGTTACAAGGGACAGCCTAAAGGCAGTCCATTGCATGCACACTATTGCATGGAATGATTCATGGATCCAGGCGTGCATCCTCTCGGCGGGGAAATTGCCACGCAAAGCCCTCATACTATCCACCATTCGAAGGCAGGCATACAGACTCTTGCACATAGGATTCACTGCGCAGGAGTAAGATCGGGTGTCAGATTTAGGGGTGCGTGTACGCAGCTGTGCTTCCAATTTGACTTAGGGGTGCATGTACGCAGTTTAGCAGGGTGCAGGAATGGTTTACAGGGTTCACATGCCGACTTTGCAAGTTTTACCCGGGTTACAATATATCGTACACATGTTATCATGGTGCCGGTGACAGTTACGTGGGATCCCGTGCAGGGTCCCCGAGATGCAGGCCTGCTTGCGGGGGAATCAACGCACTGTTTGAAGGGTGCGTGTAGTCAGGTCTGGAGGAGCATGCAAGGGTAGCTGTTCTGGCTGTTTTTGCTTTGCACGGGGCGCGTCGGTGGGCTTTCCGGACATGACTTGTGTATACCAATGTTCCCTTTAAGTGGTGCGCATGTGCGCTTGCCCAACTTTCTTATGGGTGTCGCTCAGAAGAATTTGAGGAGCGCACACAGACAATTCCCACCTTCTCAAGAATGACTATAGTAAAGCTAAAGTGTACTAACTGGTCATGATATTCTGGTCTAGCCTATTTACATTACCCTACTATGCAAGCGTGACCTTAAAAACCTAAAAAAGAGAGTACACCCTCAAACAAGTATGAAAAAGTGACTCCTTGTACATAAAATCTTACTGAGATATGAGAAAGATAAGTAAAGATTATGGGTTCGATATAGAATCTGTGCAGTATTGACCACTCTAGATTTGAGAACTGTTGATGGTCTGGGCCAGCAGCGAATGCCTTATTCCCCAAACCCACCCACTGGGGTTTGGAAAATGTGAAGAAAGAATCTGAAAAATTGGGAAAGTGCATCTCGCGCTCAGGATATTGTATCGCTAAACATTTAAAGATCTTCAATAAAGTCCAAATGTTATACAAAAAACAAGTTGTTCTACTGGTGTATGAGATTTATTCCATAGTGTGCACAGCCGACACGTGTTTTGACCTTGTGGTCGTTCTCAAGGCCTGTTTCCGGTGTTTAAAATTTCATGACCTTAAAGGACTGAGTTGTCCTATTCGGCAAATCTGGTTGAGTGGTGTAGTTGGAATGGGGTTGGGTGGACTTTGAAGTCAAAGTCTGCCTCATCTGAAACCAGGTTGTGTTTCTCAGCCGCAAGTTTCAGCAAGTGTCTATGTCAAATTGTGACTGCCAAATAGCAATTCCATTCTCAAAATCCAGTATGAGGTGATTGTTAGAAGGTTTCAATATCACCTATATTAGGCAGAGGCTATGTGTAGGGATCAATCCCGCCAACATTTTTTTTGCGAACATGTACAATGGCGGATCGCCTTATCTGAATATCCTTCTTTTAAAAAGAAGGATATTCAGATAAGGCGATGTCAAATTGTGGCTGCCAAATAGAAATTCGATTTCCAGTATGAGGTGATTGTTAGAAGGTTACAATGGCAGATCGCCTTATCTGAACATCCTTCTTTTTTTTAAAACAATGTTATTGTAGCATAACAAGCAATTAGTCCATATGTATTTAAATCAGCTTACAATTAATCATTGCATTTTCTCAAATACATGTGTTGTCAGATATTTGCCTAACATGTTTCGGGACTGTTGTCCCTTCATCAGGAGCATAAAATTACACTGTACCTCTTAAGCCAAACTTCACAATAATCTATAGTGTGATATAAAGGTTAAAAAATATGAGCTATTGTATATGTTCAATGTTAGCTATATAACATATTTCTATGCCGGCCTTGGCTCTCATGAGTCCCTATTGGACATTCACTTGGTAAGAATCTGGTGTGGATTTTCAGTGAGGCTAACCTCTGTTTAAGTTACATCTTGAGGATGATGCTGTGATCTGCGGAGTCGGTGAGGGATGAATTAGGAACTGTCTAAGGCAGAAGGGTTGTGAGGATTAATAATGGGAGGGGGTGTGTTTTACCTGACATTGTACAGCTTAAGGAAAAAGTGGTCTGCTTCTTCTTGTTATGGCCTATAAATAATGAGATGAATTCAGAATTGGGTCTATGTAATAAGATGGTACATCTTCGGAAAGACATAAATTGGATGTTAGCGTACCTTATGTTCAAGGTGTGAGAAGCCTGTTTCTTCTAGATTATAGTTGTCGGAGGTGAGGTTCGTTAACCCGCGAGTTGGTCCTCTGGGGAGAAATGATATGCAGCTATTAATATATAACTTGCTTCATTATATCATGAACAGGTAATAGCATTGGTTTCAGAAATGTACCTTACTTAAGTCTCGTGCCGCTGTGTGTGGTTCGGGCATGTGTGTGCTTCAACTAGATGGAATGTAGGTAAGTAGATACCAGTAAAGACCCCTGAAAAAAAGGGGGGAACAAAAAGGGATTACTAGACCAATGGGTCCATTACTTCTGGGCAATGTTCGCTCTAATTATTTTTCTTTAAGTGGGAAAATGTTGACTTTCGTGCACACATTATTTTCCATGTGTGCAACTGACTAACAAGGTTAGCCACTTTGTGAGCATGCATAGTTATTAAACTATCATCTCCGAAAAGAGTTTGGAAGGGCATTTTCCCAGCCAACCGCTGTAATCCTTAACAAAGAAGTGTAAAAGGTGCATCTAAAAACTCCTTTTACATACATATAGGCTACAAAAAAACAAATACTTCATATGTGATTATAAAGAGAGCTCATCAACCAGTCCAAGAGTTCAAGATCTGCCACAGTACCTAGCTAAATGCATCCTGTGTAGAGATAAATATGCACAAATAAGCACTGTATGCTCAGTATAAACAATAGGTTTAGTTACGGCCATTCATTTGTTGACACTGCTCAGAGACAATGCAGAATATTTTGTATGCCATTTGGGGAAAAAAACTCATATGTATTGCAAAAAACAAATATCATTTGTCATAACTGATATGGCTGTCAAAAAATTCAGACAGGATACAATATTTGCAAAAGGAATAATGGCTTCTAAAAGGAATGCATCACAAAATGTTCCAATAGGAGTTCATGTGCCACTTTAATTAAGTAATTCAAGTGCCAGGAGAACATGCCTCTCATAATTAGTGTAAGGGTGATAACTAAATCAGAATAACTGCACCATTCGTCTGCTAACCAATGACATTATATTGTCCTGTGAACAGAGCTGTGACACCACTTACTCAAAACCAACCTTGCAGCTAAGAGGCATATACACCATTGATTTTTACTCCATATAAAAGGAAAATGTGCCCAGCAAAGACGCAAAACAATGAACATAAATGATTCTACCACCTGTTACTACCCACAAAGCTCCACTGATATTTTCTAATCAGTGACCAGCATAGAAATTGCATAGGAAGGAACTCTAATAATATTACTAATAAGAAGGATCTTCAGATAAGGCGATCCGCCATTGTAACCTTCTAACAATCACCTCATACTGGATTTCCAGAATCAAATTGCTATTTGGCAGTCACAATTCGACATACACGCTTGCTGCAACTTGCGGTTGAGAAACACAACCTGATCTCAGATGAGGCAGACTTTGATTTCACAGTCCACACAGCCCCACTCCAACTACACCACTCAACCAGATTTTCCTAATAGGACAACTCAGCCCTTTGAGGTCATGAAATTTTAAACACCGTAAACAGGCCTTGAAAACGACCACAAGGTCGAAACACGTGTCGGCTGTGCACACTATGGAATAAATCTCATACACCAGCAGAACTAATTGTTTTTTGTATACCATTTGGACTTTTTTTGAAGATCTTTACATTTTTAGCAATACAATATCCTGAGCGTGAGTCATCTTTTCTGATTCTTTCTTACTAAGATATGCCTGCACACATTATTCAAATAACCTTCCCTCCACACCTATGATTCCTGTACTTGACTCTACCACACTTGTACCTTATGACTCCAACTTCCGCCCTTGTCCACATTTAGATATTACCAGACAACCTTGAATCTGCCTAGCTTGGCTCTGACCTACATCCACCTGTCTCATGTTTGTTGTGATATGAATAATATTCAAGCATCAGAATTTCTGTTACTCGTTGTTCTTGGCAAAAGCATCATCCACACTATGTAACCAAACTCTCAGCTCAAATATTGGATACTGACTGTAACTAAGAAGGCTACTGGATGTGTAGCCTCATCCCATGCTTCCCATGCTTTTGTACATATGTCACATATGCACTGCAAAGAGGTACCATAATAGAAACTCAAATACTAATTTGCCTTTTAAAGATTTTGAGTAGGCAAATGTCATGCTCAGTGTCTTCTACTTAAACATTGCTAACATTACCCTATAGGAGGACAGCAAGATTGCAATATCATTTACTCAGTCTGCAAGGGATAATGTGTATCGACTATGCCTGGCATTACTTATACATAGTGTTAGAGCAATGGATATTTAGACAGCTAGAATGCTTTTCACACAATCTGCTTCCTTTCAGATGTTTGCAGAAAGACCACAACACATGATATAGTAACTCGCTGCTATACAACAATAGTGTCACTAAGCACTTATATAATCCTACCAAACAGTACTAGGGTATGGTATGTTGTAAACAATCTTGTATGCACTGAAAAACAATTGTGTACATGCAGAATTGTGACATTTTGTTAAACTGCTCTGAATATAATGGCGAGGCTTTAAACATATTTTGCTAACAACATGTTGTGGGTATGGAAAATATCCCAGTGAGTGTTTTACAGCTACAATTGCTCACTTTTTACAGAGCACTGCCAACCGATATTGGAGGCTAGCACAGGAGCCGGTGAGAGGTACAGATGGAGGGGGAGAGGAGGTGGTTGGGTAGGAGGGCACAGGGGGATCAAGAAGAAATCAGCAACTTTTAAAATCCAAGTCAGATATTTCGGCAGTACAATACAGTGCAGAAAATGTGTTTGTTTGCTAAAGGAACGGACACTCTAGTAACTGTCTAGGAAACTGCACTGTTTCCTTCTGTGCTCAGCTGTTGAGGGTTTTCAAATATAGTTATCTGTTCTGCGTTTATTACCTCTAGATTCCCCATGCATCTTGTCTAACTGATAACCGTGCATTGTAGAAGAGGCGTCCTTAGTTCCAAAAGAAGGGATTCAATCTTGTGTACTTCTGAGCATTGATGCTATTAACTTAAACTGCAAATATTTGTGATTGTGTTCAAAGGGGCCCCACAAGAAACCTCAGTAAGGTTCTGTATGTATGTAAAAAGTGTTTTTAGATGCACCTTTTACACTTCTCTGTTAAGAATTACAGTGGATGGCTGGGCAAATTCCCTTCCAAACACTATTCAAAGATGATAGTTCACTAACTATGCATGCTCACAAAGTGGCTTATCTTGTTAGTCAGTTGCGCACATGGAAAATAATGTGTGCACGAAAGCCAACCATTTTCCCACTTAAAGAAAATTAATTAGAGGGAACATTGCCCAGGAGTAATGGACCCGGACCCATTGGTCTAGTAATCCCTTTTTGTTCCCTTCTTTATTTCAGGGGTCTATACTGGTATCTACTTACCTACATTCCAACTAGTTGAAACACACACATGCCCGAACCACACACGATGGTACAAGACTTAATTAAGGTACATTTTTGCAACCAATGCTATTCCTGTTAATGATATAATGAAGCAAGCTATATATTAATAGCTGGACATCATTTCTCCCCAGAGCACCAACTCGCGGGTTAACGGACCTCACCTCCGGCAACTATAATCTAGAAGAAACAGGTTCCTCACACCTTGAACATAAGGTACGCTAACATCCAATCTATGTCTTTCTGATGATGTACCATCTTATTACATAGACCCAATTCTGAATTCATCTCATTATTTATAGGCCATAACAAGAAGAAGCAGACCACTTTTTCCTTAAGCTGTACAATGTCAGGTAAGACGCACCCCCTCCCATTACTAATCCTCACAACCCTTCTGCCTTAGACAGTTCCTAATTCATCCCTCACCGACTCCGCAGATCACAGCATCCTCCTCAAGATGTAACTTAAACAGAGGTTAGCCTCCCTGAAAATCCACACAAGATTCCTACCAGGTGAATGTCCAATAGGGTCTCATGAGAGCCAAGGCAGGCATAGAAATATGTTATATAGCTAACATTGAACATATACAATAGCTCATATTTTTTAACCTTTAAATCACACTATAGATTACTGTGAAGTTTGGCTTAAGAAGTACAGTGGAATTTTTTGCTCCTGATGAAGGGACAACCGTCCCGAAACATGTTGGGCAAATATCTGACAACACATGTATTTGAAAAAATGCAATGATTAATTGTAATGTGATTTAAATACATATGGACCAAATGTTTGTTATGCCTACAATAACATTGTTTTTTCCAATAAAATTGCATGGTTGAATTTCTTTCATAAACCTGATGTCTTAATTGAATCATAACTATTGTTTGTTTATACAAACACACCTGGTGTGCAGGGGACGGGAGTGTTCCACAGCCAGTGCACACCGGTTTCTCTCGACCTAGAGTGATAACATAAGTCTGTGAAAAGTGCCAGGAGCCACTTGCAACCCAAAGTGGAAGACATCAAACTGAAAAAGCCCTTCTGGTGTAGAGAAAGCTGTCTTTTTCTCAAGACTAAGTGGAACGTTTTGATATCATGTGGTAATGGAGGGTGGAGATGATCATGGCAGGTCTAACTTTCTTGATATATTCCCACCTGTGGCTTCACCTTCCTGATGATGTAGACCTTCCACCTTCCAACTTGTTTTCCGACTATTACTGTAGGAGGAGACCACCGGCTGTGGGATTGTTGGATGAACTCTAATTTCAGTACCTTTTTAATGTTTTCCTTTCTAGTTTGTTTGGCAGGCTTCTAGCAGTTAATATGGTTTTTACTATGTGCAATTGATGTGTAGATCTGATGAAAAAAAAACATTGACATTCATTGGCAGTTCTTAAAAACATCAGGAAAATTGATTAAGAAGCATTCCAAATCTGCACTCTGGGCTGGTTCCAGCTCTGCTGGGATTAAGGATGCAAGAGGATTTTCTGCTGAAATAATCCCCTCTTCTGGGGCACTGGGGTTATGAGTGTAAGGTTACTGGTATGTCTACAGGACCTCAACCAACAAAATTGGTAATTCTGCTATTTTCTTTTTTTTTTGCATCAGTCATGTCGTTGCATTTTGCATGTCAAGTCTTCAGGGTCTCTGTAATGATGAAGGTACATGGCACTAGGCCAGGAGCTTATTATTTGTGGTAGGGAATAATGCCTTTTTACCTGGTAGCCCACCCAGAGTATCCTCCATTGTGCATTCTGATTGTACAACCAAGGCTGTTTCTCAGTTGCTTGTTTTAATTTAGTGTACTCATTCTCTATCAAGCCTCAGTCTGTCTCTGGTCTTTTGGATGGCTTTGGCTCTATTTCGAACCTGATATTCTTGTAGTTCCCATCCATATTTCAGCATGTCCAGAACATCTCAGGGCTCTCAGCCATACACCCGTTGAAAGTGGGTATAGTGGTAGATGCTTGAGGGGGTCGAACGCACAGCAATACTGCCCAGGGTAGCAACTCATCCCTACTTCTTCCCGCTAATTCAGCTAGTTTAACCGATGGGTTTTTTAATGTCTGGGTAAACCTTTCCATGATCCCCTCATCCTGGGTTTGATGGATGGCTGTCTTCTGGGCTTTGACGAGTAAATACATCTTGTGTTTCTCCCCTGAGCAATGAAGTTTGACCTATTGCCATTAAGGATCTCTCTGGGAAAACCCAGATTGGTGCAAACCGACAAGAATGATTAAGGATCTCCTACGTGATTTTGGCCCAAAGAGGAAATGCCTCAGCATAGCAGGTGGCATTGTCCAGAATGACCAGTATATACTTATTGCTAGATTTATATTGTTCCAGGGACCCCATTATATTCATCCCTCTGCAAGAGAACGGCTTTCAATAATAGGAAATGGTGTAAGGTGGTGCTTGGAAACATCTGCCTGGAAGGTCTTCTGGCAAATGGGGCTAGGTTGCCTAGTACGTCTTTATCTTTCGGATCAGAAGAATCAGGAGAAAACATGATCTTGGATCTTAGCAACATCTAGGTATCCTGCGATAAGATGAGGATGGGGCCTTTCTATGGCTTCAGGGACAACAACTGGTTCTCCAATCCTTCTTTGTGTTATACTACATTTTGTATAAAAGACCCATCCTATCCACATAATATGGTCCCTTCTCACCCTACACTTTTATTTTGGGCACCTGCTCCAAGTCACTTTGAAAGGCTAGGCCATTATGCTGGGTGGCAGCAAGATTGAAGGCTTCCACCAAACAAAGGGATCTCTGGTAGTGTTTGGGCATCACATGGGTGGGGCCTAATCCCTGATCTCCCCAGAAAGTTGGTGGAATATGGGGTACATCTTCCATTTCAGCTATAATGATATCTTCATAAACCACCCTTTCTATGGCATCTCTTTTGTGGACTAGGAAGGCCAGAGACCCCTGTTTGATTAGTAGAATATAAACAGTTACCTTATAGTCCCAATCAATCAACTAGGCCTTAACATTCATGTAGTGTTTAAATGCAAGACCAAACTTGGTTGCCAGTCACCATAAGTGACTCAGGGTACTTTTATTTGGGGGTGATGCTAAATAGGATACTGTCATATATGCGATCATCAGGTTTTCAGCAACGTAGCCTGCTGTTATGGGCATGGCCTGCTAAGGGAGCTTGGCTTCCGGAACCAGACAAGTGATCCTTAGCTTAGGGCACCACTCTCACACAATCTGTGATGGGGTGGGACCAACTGAACACTCGAGACTGAAGTTTGAAGTTTTCAACTCATTATTTTACACAAGAGGGGCTTGAAGAATGCCTATTAGGTAAAATATCCAGTTTGACAGCTTAGGTTGCAAATCGCTGTCTGTCATGCCCAAAAGTATCTTTTTATAGTAGGACCTAATGTTGAATTCTCCAAGTTACTGGTCTGGCGCAGAGATTCTTGCTTTACTGTGTGATTTTCTCAGCCTCCTTCCATCTCTACAGGTTGCCTTCCTAGGCTCTCAATGGTTAGTATACCATATGCTTACCGTAATAGCTTATTATCCTCCATTTCCTTAGGGGATACACAAGAACCTTTCTGCATGAATATATTTCTTCTCCACTGCTCAGGTGCTTGTCAGCCCGATGCTGTTTGCCCAGCAGCCAATGATCTCTCTCCTGGTCATGAGCCCATTACAAACTCAGTTGTCCATCTGGACTCCCAGGTACTTTCCAGAGGTCTATAGCCTCCAGTGAGCTGATGATAATTCCTTCTCACTGGCCTAGTACCTTGACTATGGTGTGGGCAATAGCTCTGAGCAGACTGGTTGAAAGGTTATCGTCAAGGTACCGGATTACTTCCAGTATTGAGTTATAGCAACAGAAAGCCCAACTTTATGCCCTGCACCTCCAACTTCCTCCTTCTGTTGCACCTCTCTGGACTGCCTACCTAACCCTTCACCCTATGGATTTCCTCGCCTCCTTTTATACTCTATCTAAATGTGCCCAATGATGAATGCATGAATGTAATTGGTAGGATCTGCCTCCATGTTCTTGCAGGGTTTCTCATTGGCTGGTGTCCCGCCATATGTGTCTATTTCTTTCCTTATTCTCCCCATGTGTTGTGTATTTTCTACTAACATGGAATTAATGATTGCTTGACTGGATTAGGGCTTATGTGCTGAAGTCTCAAAAGAGGACCGTTCCCCTGTTAATGTTAGCTAGAACTGTCCTTGTGGCTGTGCCTCTCTGCGTCGCCCACTCCTTCTGTGTGTGTAAATGATCTGTTCTGTTACTGTGTGTGTGTGTTGCTTGCAAGCTCACGATTTCCTCCAAGGAATGCCTGATTAAGTGAGTAATTCTCTTCCATGTTAGCAAGTTCACAAGCACCTTGGCCATGGTGCAGGGAACTTTCTATTTGCCTGCTGATGTCTAATTTGGTCCCGCATGAGGATTTACTCTGTACCCAATGTTCCTGCTTTAGGGGACAGTGGTGTTTAGGCCATTTTCTATCATCGCAACACAAAGATGGCATCACAGAATGAATGGCTTTCCCTGGCCGCAGAGTTCTTATGGCTCTTCTTCACTATCTCTACAGATGTGACTTCATCACATTTGGAATTTGGAGACATGTGCAATGTGGTTTCTGTCAATTGATACTGTAGAACCCAGATCGTAAGGAGCCGCAGATTCTTTTGGGTTCTAGGTAAGCAGTAATGTAGTAGTGCAGGAGGTAGCTGATAGTTGACAGGGTTATTGGCATAAGCAGATTTTTCAAAACTATTTGTAGAGGCCGAAAAGGTATAGGAAGGCTTAAAGATTGGAAAGAGGTAAGAGCAGGTGAGGGTTTCTCGCTCGTTAATTGTCTGTGTGGTGTACAGGCCCACATGAGTCCAGGATGGGTTGGCAGCCCAGAGGATTGGTATCAGCTCAGTTGGGGCATAATTCCTGATTAGGTAATGGATGTGCTTTCAGGGCTATGTATGCACATAGGCACCCTCCTGCTGGCTAATGATTGCAAATCTCCTCAAAGTGTGGCTCTGCCACTTGGCATTTGATGCTGCCGGAGAGGCCATTAACCATATTGGAATTACTCACACATCAAGCTAGAAGCCTCCACGTTGACTTGAGTCTGAGCCAACCTTCTCTCTCCCTGCATTTTTCTCTGGTCACTTGTACCTCCTTGTTGTTCTCTATTATGATCATTGTTTACCACATCCTCCTCTATATTTCTTCCTTTGCTCTTTTCTGCGTCAATGACATGAAACTCTCCATTCTTCAACTCCTA
Source organism: Ambystoma mexicanum (assembly GCF_040938575.1). Classification (NCBI taxonomy): domain Eukaryota; kingdom Metazoa; phylum Chordata; class Amphibia; order Caudata; family Ambystomatidae; genus Ambystoma; species Ambystoma mexicanum. The sequence goes on along the minus strand of NC_090935.1, from coordinate 784,406,758 downwards.
CCTTCTCAGTCTTACTTGAGTCTTCTCCTTTTTTATTTCTCTCTCCCGCTATGGTTTGCTCCTCAGTCACCTTTTTCAGCATCATTTCTCCTCTGCTCACTACAAGTGTTCTCCCCTTCCCCTCCTCCTATTCAGCTCTGTACTCTCCACTCCTTCTCCCCACAGAGGTTCTTTCCTTCTCTTCCCAACTATTCTGCTTCACCGATATCACCTCCTTTCATCCTCTCTTTAGTGATGGTCTCCCTGTCCCTTCCAAATAACTACTCACCTTCTCTTTCACCTCTGCTTACTTATCCCAAGCACCTTGTTAGTTTCAGCTCTTCACTCACTGCCCATTCTCTCAACTCCTGTCTCGAACACCAGTCCTTTATCCCTGTCCCATTTTATATACACTGTGGTAACCACCTGTGTATTGCTTAAGGGATTAAGGGCCTTCAACTGTTTATAGTCCGAGAGTGTGCATTTTGATTTGCGCTGGCTAAAATGTACACATCTGTGTTTGATTTGTTTGTGGGACCTGGTGTGGGTCCTCTTGCAGGAGGTTATGAAGCCTGGGTGCCATCTTGGGAGCAGACAGCTTGTGCTTGTTTTTGTCAGGGGCTGGCACTGAATCCTTCATTATTCATGTCCAGTTGGGTACACATGTGCAAGCTCTGAATGAGAATGCTCACACACGGCCACACTATTGCTTGCTACTGACTGCTGAGGCTAATCAAAACATGTTTCTGCATTTAATTTCAGAACTCCCTGTGTGCCATCTAAAGGCATTTGCAGCCAAGCAAGATTCCACCAGCCCCTTTTTATATATTATCTCTGCAAGCTGTGCTTCATGCATACATTGTGAATTTCATGTTCTGTACAGTCCTGCACTACATACCATCACCTGAGAACCCTGGGGCTCTTCGAGTAAAAGGTCCTTTGATGCTTTCATAACACTGACATTGTCCAGCCTCCCTAACATTAAAGGGGTTCTTAGAGGTCAGAGAAGAGGTCATGCAAGTTGGGTCTACGTTCTGTGCAAACGAGTTTAGTAACTTTAGTGAATTCCAGACAACCCCTGGGGGAGGCACAGTTCTGGGTCTTAAGGTTAAAGAGGAGGGACATTTTGATCGCCCCGCCCCATTATAGTCTTCTTATATGCAGGCTTTTTAAATAATCAGCTTTTAGGGAGCTCTTTTTTTCCCTCCCAGGCATACCTGGAGGTATCTGTGTATACAGCATGCATATTGCAAGACCACCAGTCCAAAAAACACAGACCTTACATTTACTGGAAAACCCAAACAACCTCTACATAAGTGAGGTCCAAAATAACTGCTTCAAAGTAGCCAAAATATGTTTTATAAAAAATGTACAAACCTTTATTATTTACAATTAGAAAACAACCTTACTTCTTTTTTAAGAAAATAATTAAATTGCAAATAAAATGTGTCCAACCATCTCCTTCAAAAAACAAAAGTTAAAATGTGCAAATCACAAAATCAATACACAGTGGCTATGGCGCAACATATAGAATAGAACAAGGAAATAATTGAAACCCCTTCACCACAATGGAACAACTCTTGATCATATAAAAAATTAACAATAAATAAATCCAAAAAATGTGCAACATTTCAAAATATGCCCTTCGATTTGTCTTAATATATGTCCAACATGTTTCTGTCCGACGCTTTAACTGCAGTCATTCCTAAGGGACCAAAAGTGTTGCCAAAAACAGATGGAGATGAGCAAAAACAGAAAGTATTAAATAATCTTTGGTGGTGGAGTGTTCTCCCGTTTCATACAGTCTTCATTGTTTAATGATCAACACATCGGGAGATAAATCCCATTTAATTCAGATCCTACTACAGAGGAAGCAGAACATAGGTTAGGTTATGCAACCATTTGATTTTAAAGCAAAGGAAACAACTATTCGTTTTGAATCCTTTGATACCTATTTTAAAAGTTCTGCAGTTAGTTTCGCCGCTCTGAGTTACTGAGTGGCCTCAAATGAGAATATAGAGTATTCCACTGGAGCGGAACAGCAAGAATGTATGTGGCCGAAGGTGAAAAGCTTCTATATTCTAAGCTGTAGTTGGGTAGACCTCAACTGCATAGGGAACTATCCTGGATGTAACTATTGCATGGCATATTAATCGATCAGCTCTTTGATCTTTGGTTTAATGTAATGAATCCCTTAGTGAGCTAAATTCATTTTGTCAGGGATTCATTGATTCTGACTTTGAATTACAAATCAACTGAATGATGGAGGGAGTGTTGGGCTACTTAATCAGCTCTAGTCAGACATCAGTAGAGGGACAACGTGCAGAGACACCTAAGGAGTTATGAGGTAGGCAGACATGAGTTAAGCAAGAGGAGTTAATATAGGCAGCTGAATTTATAAAGCACATCTTTCACCAGAAAGATATCTGGGCAACATAGAATTCAAGTGACAGAGCAGGGACTGCTTAACAATAAAATGTAGTGTATAAGAAAGTCTAAATTTCTGTCCTGGAGTAGATTACATAGGAGATAGAGGCATTTTTTGGCAGGAGGCTATTGACCAGTTTAGCTGCCAGGACAGAAGAGGAGCAGCCTCCATTGGTGATGGTGTTTTCAGAAAGAGAGAGCTGGATGAATTTAAAAAATATTTGTCTTTGGAACATCTGGTGTTGTGTGTACAGGGCCTTGTGGACAATCCACAGAGCCTTAAAGAAAACTAGGGGTCTGGAACCCATGGCTATTCAGATGTTGAGGACTAGTCTCCCACCATCCCACACCATTGACTCTGGCTAGAACAGAAGAGCGTTGGAGTTCATAACATCTGAAGAGCCAAAGACTGCAGAACCCTGCTTATACCTCCATTAGTTGAACTGGGCTGCACCCTATAGTTAGCCATTGTGTTTTCGTGCCCATAGGTTGTGTTGATTTGTGCTGCACCTATAGCCACTTTGATGAGCTCTGCTGGCCACCATAGTTAGACTTTGTGTTGAATGGTGCTGAGCTCCATAATTAGTCTGGGTTTAACTTTGTTACGCTCCATAGTTAGCTACTGTGCTGATTTGTGCTACAATCCATACTTAGCCACAGTGTTGAGCTGTACTGCACTCTAGATCTGATTTTGAACAAACTGGGATAGCGACTGGATGGTGTTCTGCTCGTGGCTGTGTTCAGGGATAGCCACTCTGTGTTTCACTGTCCTTTGACTTGCCCTGCTCCACTAGGACCTCACCCCTTCCCCTACCTGGTACAGGTAGTAATGCTCTTCTTGACAGCCAATAGTCACAGTGTATCCCATTGAAAACCACCCACCCCACTCACAATTCACCTATGCTAACAAAAGACAATACAAAGAAACTCCCGCTAAATAAAGGAATCTCCAAACCAAACAACCACTCAAGAACCAACAAACCTACAAAATCCACTCAACGTCACACAAAGGAAACGCCTCTGTGATCCAATAACATATATACCAAAAACCCAACCAAAGGAACCCAAAAGAAAAGGAAAGAAGGAAATTAAACTATAGAAAGAACTTCACATCGACAACTGCCACACTTGGAACAAATCCACAAGACCCCACAAATAAAGAGGACCCAGACTCACAGGAAATCATTAGTACCTGTGAACTACAACAACACATCCAAGTTCTGAAAGAAAACCCAAGGAGCGACACAGGGAGAACCTCAAATAGCAAGTGCTACCTCTGGCACAAAACCACAAGTATACACTATTTTAAAATAGCAAAACACAGATTCACAGAAAGGCATTCGCAATTGTGAAATACAGCAACACATCCAAGTATTCAAAGGAAAATCACTAGAAGACACAGAAAGACAGAATATGTCATGTCACAGGAGAGGACGATGTGGGAGAAAACACAAATAAATCCCAAGCAAAATAGAATCACACCAGGCTACTGTAACGCTCAGCTGGTATCCACAGGGACGCCACCCGATCTGGTTGGACTGCTTGTAACCTGGATCCACCGCCCCCGGGTTCTCGTTCTGCCGAGGATCTAGTCTGGAATACAGGAGTTTTGATTTAGCCCACAATCTCTTCCTCTCTCGGCTCACCTCCCTTGTGAAACCAACGACCCCCTTAGAGCTTTCCTCACCTTGGATTTCGATATGGTGCGCTCTCGGTTCTGCAGTTCTGTGCAGGGGTGCGTCGTGGATGGGCGTTTCACCGCCGAGTTTTCTTCACTTGCGCGGGCCCGTGAGTCCAGACCTGCTGCGACTCAGTTCTTCAGGTAAGTCTATGGTTTTGATAGTTTGTCCGTACTTGTAATTGCCCCTGTTAATGTCTTTCCTACTCTCCTAGGTGCGGAGGAATGATGAAGACGCCAAGCTGGCTGGGGCTGTGCTCGAGGTGGTAAGTGAATGCACGGAGCGCGGCGCTGTGTGCGCTTTTGCGGTGTGCTAACCTGTGTTATCCTTCTCATTCAGGCCGCCGTGATGTTCTGGACGGTAAGCTGCCGGGAGGATGCAGAGTGATGAGTAGATGTTGTCCAAATCGCGGTCGAGTAAGTATGCGTTTTAAACAGCTTTGCCTTCTCTTGCAGGTGGATGGAAGGCCAGAACTGGAATAAACCAACAGCGAGTTCCGCTCAGTTACGCATGCTTCCGAATGTTGTTTAAATGTGAGATGCAAATGCTTACTAATGTTGTCTTTCTATTTCCTTCCCCAGGTTGCAGCTTCCAGGAGAGAGTGAGCGTCTGCCGAGATGCTGGAAGTTCGGGACACTGGAGCGAACAACAGGAGCTGGAATAACTAGCAGGTAAGGATGGCTAATGATGTTCTTCTTCTCCTTCTTGCAGGTGCAGGCCTAGAATGCAGAGGATAGACCGCTGTGAACGTCACGCTGTGAGTGCAGAGTAACGTGAAGCGCGTTCTGCATCTCGGGCGTGGCTTAAATAATCTGCAGGTATCCCAGGTGCCTTCAGGCCGGACCACACCCTAAATGCTAGACCACATGGTTCAGTTCTGGAACTGAACCATGTGGGGACATCCATGTTGTGCTATTGCCATTGAGAGCTCCAGCCCCCCCTTTGCCATATGAGGCTGGCGCCAAAGGCGCCAGGACTGACTCCAAGAGAGTCTTGGGGGGCATGATTGGGCCCTTGGGACCATGTAGGGACACTGTGATGCGGCCCGGAGGCCCCGAGTGCCAGGGGCAATGGTCATGACAGCTACCACACCAGGAAACATTAACACATCAATGGAACACACACTCAGGCACCCGACTGAAAAAAGAGCCACCATGAAAACCAGATCCAAATCACTCTACCCAATGCCTTGCCTGTCAACAGACCACCCGTCAGAGCAGCAACCAACTATCAGACACACTAGACATATCAGCAGGATATCGGTACTCCAAAGGGAAAGGCAAGAAATACACAGAAGAAAAACAATAGGAAAAGAGGCCAGCACGCCATACATCACAAGAAACCAGGGGGACCATTGTCACTTTCAACCTGAAAGAGAAGAGGATGCAGAAGAAGACGTGAACCCAATACAAAACCTAACCAAATTACTTAAAGATGAAACAGACCCAACAGACCTGCAACCCGATGACAATAATGAGCGTCGTAAACAAGACCACCAGAAGACACAATCAAAGACAAAGCAGGCCACAATAAAGAAAAAATACATTGCATCCTAATCAATGCCAGATCTATGACCAAACACACAACAGAGATATATGATCTATTTTGTGACGGGGGATAGACATTCTATTTATCACGAAAACCTGGCTCACTCAAAACTACAAAGCCATGCTACATAGCTGTCTGCCTGACAACGTTAAGTCCATGCAGGCAAACAGAAAAGGAAAAAGAGGAGGAGTGCTTGCTGCGGCATACAATGAACATCTAAAAATAAGAACAACCAATCCGCTGAACATCCCAAACTGTGAATCCCTTGTCCTGCACCTGGCCTCAGACTTGCAAACAAAGCTCATATTTATACTTGTCTATAGGACCCCGACCTGCGACGCAACCTTCGTAGTCACTTTCGTAGAAGCTGTCACTAACATGGCCATTCAACCTGACCAGATGATCATTCTCGGGGACATCAACATATGGTTCAAAGAAGAGAACACAGGCTCATAGAAAACACTAACTGAACAGCTTGAGACAATACAATTATGACAAATGGTGAAAGGAGTCATGCACACAGTGGTCCACAACATAGATGCAATATTTGCCAATAAGAATCTAATCACAACAGAGCACCCAAACCAAATACTTTGGAGCGACCACCTTATTATACCCTTTGTGGTCCAAATACTATCAAAAGCATCCAAAAAGCCCCGAAATAACCCCCCAATCTGGAAAAGAAACAGGAAAATCATCAAAAGCCATGACCTGAAGGAAAAATTTGAATCCTTAAAGCCATTGATCACCACCCTGAACACAACAGACATAGATGACAGAACAGACATAATACTGAACTGGATGATGAAAACAATAGATCACATCTCACCGGAAAAACCCATCATCCCTTCGCGAAAGAACTTGGTGGCTAGATGGTTCATTCCCCACCTTAAATCAATGAAAAAAACAAACCGGAAACTAGAACAAGAATGGAGGAGAAACTGCAACCAAAACAAAAGAATAACATATCAAAGACAAAGCCGATCATGCAAAGCAGAAATTCTCATAGCAAAAAAGAAATACCACAACGAACGGATCACAAAAGCCAACAATACTCAGAAATAATTGTTCAACATCATAAACAAGATGAGAAACCCTCCCGGGAGCAATAACACACAAATCGCCTCACAGAAACTATTCGATGATCTTGTAGAACACTTTAAGAATCAAATCAGCAACATACAACGGATCATACAAAGTAGACCGACCCATCCGACCACTCTCCTCAACCAGCCAATCCCTGGCCCACAGACCAGGTTGAACCTCTTTCCCCAAATCTCAAGAGAAAGGTTCATCAGCATGGTGAACAAAAGCAACAACCAAGGCTCCCCAGCTGATCCCTGTCGACCAGACATCTACAAAGCAATCATTGCACAAGGAACACAATCAGAATACTACCTAAATCTCTTCAACATGTCACCTTCAAAACCTACATCAAACCACTCCTCAAAGATACAATGGGCAATATTAAAGTCCTCTCAAACTACAGACCTATCTCAAACATTCCATACCCAGCAAAACCAATAGAGACCTATGTTTATGAACAAATACTGGAACACATCGAAAACAACAAGCTATTCGATCAGGTACAAGTAGGCTTTAGACCCATGAGAGGAACGGAGATGGCACAACTCTCTATTTGGGATGACCTAAAGACCAATGCAGACTCCAACACAAACCCGGCACTGATACTACTTGATCTCTCTGCAGCCTTTGACACTGTCAACCATAACACCCTCGTCAAAAGACTTGAAGACATAGGGATCGGCAACACAACACTCCTCTGGATAAAATAGTTCTTGTCTGGAGGAACAGAAACACTATGGCTAAAACCATTCAAATCCACACCGCAAAATACAACATTTGGAGTGTCACAGGGGTCCCTGCTATCTCCACTATTGTTCAACATCTACCTGACACCCCTAATCAGCCTCATCAAAAGACACATCGTTACATGCTAAAATTACGCAGATGATACCCAAATCATCTACAAAATCAACGGCAGTGAAGAGGAGAACCCCATGATAACGGGCTGCCTCAAAGAACTCTACCAGTGGATGAACACTGATAACCTTAAAATGACTCTGAAAAAAGTTGAAATCATGATCGCATCCAACAACCAAGGAAACAACCAGCACATCCGGTGGCCCACAAAATTGGGAACCCCACCTGATCCATCCAAAGTAGTCACAAATCTGGGAATCCTAATGGACAATGAACTAACACTAGAACCACAAGTCAACGTGATCATTAAGAAATGCTTCTTCCATCTGTACAATATCAAAAAGATACTTCCCTTCTTTTTCTTCATGCACAGAACACTTGCTATCATATCCCTCATCATGTCCAGAATAGACTATGCCAAGAGCATATACCTTGGAATGCCAGAATACTTGCTGAGGAAACTACAACGAATACAGAATGCAGTTGCCAGACTTCTCCCCAAACTCTCCTGAAGAGACCACTTCACACCAGTGCTAAGGATGGTACATTGGCTCCTAGTCAAAAAGCAAATCAGCTACAAAACATTGTGCATAACACAAAGAGCAATCCACGTGAGGAAGAGGAAAATCACCACCACATGCTTAATACCCAGAGATCTGTAAGCGCGGACCCGGGGTACAAACCGTTGTTGTTCCGTGTTGTCTTGTTTACAAGGCGAGCACGTTGATGCTAAGCTATCTTCGTCTCAGGAAGATAGCTCAGCGGCAACGTGCTCGCCTTGGAAACAAGATGACACTGAGCAACACGGGTTCAATCCCTGGGTCCGCGCTTAGAAACCACTGGGTATTAAGCACGTTATAAAATATCATCACAAACCAGCAAGAACACTTAGATCCAGCAATGACATCTGCCTAGAACCTAAACACTATGCAAGGAAAGAACATTGAGGATCAGTCTTCTCTTGCATAGCCGTAAAACTGTGGAACTCTATCCTTAAAAAAATAAGAACTATGGAGGACCATCTAAAATTCCAAAAACTTTAAAAACCTGGCTCTTCAGCTCCGAAGGAAAAAAAATGCCTGAACAACATCTATGCACCATGAAATGAAAAAACACAAGGAATAGAACCCGACGAAACCAGTGACTAACGGAACACACCCAACATGAACCGAGACCAACCGCAGGGACCTACCCCCATCAACACAAACCAACCCAGAAAGAGAAACATACCAGAAAAACTGGGAATATAGCCATTAATGTACTCCAGAAAAACCCAGCACTCTAATTACCTGATATCGTACACCTACCAACATTTAACTTACTAGCATAGGCTAACCTGTGTAAACTAGTTTGAGGAACCTGAGGGCAGAAGGCGCTCCGGTTGCTGTGAACCTCTAGGAGAGCAAGTGGTGCTCTCTCAGACCTCTGCAAGGGAAGAGCGAAGTCAGTGGAAGCTGAATGCAGAGCGAATAAGGGAACACAGCTGGCAGGAATTGCTGCATGAAGCTGGTGAGTGTAGACAGGGAACACTCATGCCAGGGCACTCCAAAGCAAGCATTTCTTGGATATCAAAAAAACTGGAAATTGTTGTAAGCACCTTTGAATGCTGAAACAAGTGCCTTTAAATCTCGAATGAACTAAAAGTAGTTTCAAGGCTGAAACAGATGATTTATGAATACCAAACAAACTGAAAGGTATTTTAAACGTTTATGAATGCCGTACGGAACCAAATGAAGTTATGAATCCTTCTAAATGTAATTAACCATTTCTGAATACCACACACAGCTAAAGCAAGTAATGAGCATGATTGAATGGAATGAAAGCAAGGTGGTACAAGTGGCAAATACCACTTAGTGGACTGGTTGAAATACAAGTGTAGGCAAAGCAAATAAAATCCCAGGAAGGGGACAAAAAGAGAAACAATTATTGACACAAGCAAAGTGTTAAAGGAACTGCAGGTTAAGAAGTAACCAGATTTAGTAATCACACGACACTGATATGGTCTCTTGAATTGCATCTACCAAACAGGATCAACAGGCTCCAGAATAAAATCTGCATCAATTGTCAAGGGAACTGCATAGTGTGGGGCCCTAGAAACATCAATAAGATTAGCACATACATAAACCTGCATGTCAAATAATTAATTAATTGACTTAATACCAGCATTTGGAAAAGACAGTGCTTCATGGCGTGGTTGAATGGGGTGCTGCATCTTCAGCCCTGTGCACATGGACAGCAGGTGCAGCATTCTAATTGCTTTGATCTTTCTATGCATAGGGCTAAGAGAAACCTCTAGAACGACATGAGATCTATACATAGTTCTTGCCATTATGATGCTCAGTGCAAGAGCAAATTACAGACTCTTGCTATTTTCTATATATAAGAACTGGCTAATAATGATTAAAAAGGTTCTGGGCCATGTCAAGACGCTTCATATCTAATAACGTAGGCATAGCATTAAATCCAATATGTGAGAGTGTTTGGGATGAATCGTTTATATTGTCCTAGTGTGTACCCGGAGGTAAATACTCCCTATGTATATAAGCAAGAATGTTCAGAGGGTTTCCAACACAATGATATCATCCATATAATCCACTCTCTGAATAACTCTTTTGCCCCTGGCTCTGATACACTATCCAATGAGGCACTTAAAGAAAACCCGTAATTCTGGGCAGTGGTCCTGGAAACTCTTTAAAAAAAATATTATTGGTTATACCTCTTAGTTGGAGGCGGTCCATTTTGATCCCCATCCACAAAAAGGGAGACTGCAAAAACGGCACAAATGGATAGCAGAAACAGGTCTGCTGACACCGAATCAAACAGGCTTTATTAAGGGGTGCAATAACATGCAAAACATCTGTGTGTTTGAATATGTGATTGCCTCAGCTAGGAAAACTCCAAATGATAGCCTCTACCTGTGCTTTATAAATTTTAGTCCGGCATTCTATACTGTTTCATGACCTGGAATAAGTTACGATTCTGGGGCATCAATTGCTCATTACTTTATTTTATCATCTTACCTCATACTGTTAACTCAGTAAGAGTATGATTAAATCAGGTGTCAGATGTTATCTGAGATAAGTGTTAACATTGGAGTGAAGCAGGGGTGTGTACTGGCGCCCATATTCTACAATCTCTATGTGAGTGATATGGGCCCTTCCATTCAATGAGCCCGAAACTTGCCTCCTAAAATAGGAGCGCAGGCCGTGTCTTGGCTTGGATCGTACACCAATGGGGCTGCAGAGATCGATCAACGCCTTGGCTCTGTTTGCACATAATAATAATGTGGTTCTTAAGACTAGCAAGACTTAAGTGTTGGTCATTGGTGTGCGCTCCAGCGGGACAGCGTTTTCTTGGTCCAAGAATGGGAAAAGACTTGCGGTGGTAAAACAGTATAAATATCTGGGCTTTCTAATCTGCAGCTCCCCATCTGTAGATTTTCATAATCGGCATGTCCATTCTAAGATCCTAAAGAAATGGTTTCTCTTAAAAAAATGTATTCGCCTCAAAGCTGGGAACAACATCAATGGGCAGAGAGCATTGTATTTTAAAAGTATTGTGCCCGGAATTCGTTATGGGCTGGCTGTGGTGCTGGGTTATTTGATGAGTTGGGTGACCGGTTTGGAAGGAAAAATACTGTGTTCCATATTGGGGGTTCCATAGTCAGCACCTATAGGGTGCAAACTGGGCTTGTAATTTATAAGATCACGCTTGCTTGTACAGTGGAGTATTATGTATATTACCATCCTGCAAACTGATGAAAAACCTGGCACTCTTTTGTCTTATATGGCTGCAGCCGATACAGGCTGCGTGAGGACACGGCCTCCCTACTCTTCGACCTTAGATCTCAATTAATGCCTTTCTGACCCTTCCAAACTGGGATCATGTCTTAAAGAAGAAAGCCTCAGCTTTGGCTCACTGTAATGATGCTGACCATTGTAAGGAACTCGTGGTGGCAATAGCAAGACAGACACAAGTGATCACAGTTCAAGGGTGTTTATTAAATTATAACAATGGGTGAGATAAACGCCTAATCTAAACCTAAATCTAAAATGTGAGAAATCTACAACCATCAAATAATAATAATACAGTCCTAGTGTTGTCTTAGTCAAATAAACAGGGCCTATAGTAAAAAGAAATATTGCCAATCCTTATGCTACATTGCAAAAGAGTGTGGGGTAATGTTCACAAGAAAAGAAAGCAGTGTTCTCAAAATAACAAGTCAGGATGGTATGGGCGGGCTCTTGAGCATAGCACACTCCTGCCCCTCTCTAGCATGAGCTTACAGTTCGTTTCCAAAATATCAGGGCCTTCTGTGGTCACGTCTCTTTCACAAAACGGCTCTTGCCTCAGAGGACCTTATGTGCCATAAACAACAAAAACAAAAGTTCCTTTCAGTAATCTTCAGTAATCTTCACAGCGAGTGATTTCTCTTCACTCTCAGATCCCCTCCACTGGGCTCCGATCCTTCTTACAAAGTTGGCCACCCTCAGTCGGGTTCACTACGGCTTTTCATTCAAATGTAACATTCAAGAGTCTCAATGTCTTTTTATAACAGCCACTCACTGTGGACATCCCTCAGTCGGGTTCACACTTGTGAGGAATTCGACCATCTGCAAGGGGAGAATGTGCAGTCCTGGGCATTTAGAGTTTTTTTTATAATAAAAATGAATTATTGGAGATCAACCTCTGAGAAATGTGTGAGGCCATTCTGCACACATTTCATCTGCTCACTGCATGAAACACATAGTCACGTTTACTCCAGGAAGACACAGCTTACAGGCGCCGTTTTCCCCTGTCATATTAAACTGGAATTTGACAGCCACGGGTACATCAAAGCATCTCAATAAGGAGGCAGGAACACCTTCCTCCAGTCATGGGCAGTCTAATTTAAATATGAAATGCCCCAAGGATCTGCTTTCAATGTGTCTAATCTGGCTGGTGGCAGTGCATACTAATGAGGAATAATTAAGGCAAGCTTGGAGAAGAGGCTTGGTTGCTGGAACAGGAAAAGTGGGGCTAACAGCGCTTTGGTATGCAATGTGTCACTTGAAGCTATTTCCCACCCTTCTGTATGAAAGGCAGTGAATGGCATGTCTGGGTCCATCAGTTACCGTAGGTACCCCTGTAGTGGGACCCCTGTCAGACGGAAGAAATATGTGATTTGTGGGAGACAGGAAGTCTGCTCTTGCCACATACTTCAAGGGAGTCCTGCGCTTTAATCAAGAGTCACAGAGGGCTCAGTTAACCAGAGAGGCACTTTGATTTACAACAGACCGGATGATGGGTGGGACTTAGGTATATGCCATCACCCCTCACCTTTTCCTGTTGCAGAGCAGTCTGGTCCTGACCTCATGCATAACAGAAGATTGTTGGTGGGGACCCAGGATCGGTTCATTAAGGTAGGCTCAGCCTGCATCAATCGCTGGGGTCCATTTGGCTTTAAAAGATGGCAGAACCCCTCACTTAGAAGATAATCCGACGGCTTTGAAAGGAGTAAGAAGAAGGACTCATCTGGACCCGGGCTGAAGGTACAGTCTACCTTGCATCTTCCGCCAGTGAAGGAAGGCCAGGAGTTCCAAGAGGGAACCAAGATCCCTCCCCTAAACATATCCCAGGGAACATAGGGAGGTACAAGACTCAGATGACCCATCCAGCAGCTCCAGAACCGGTACCCAGCCAGCACAAAGCGTGCTCTGCTAGGTTCTGCCAGCAAGCTTCCTAGGTGTGACGTGCCGGAGAGTATCTGATACGAAGGACAAGACAGTTGCATGCAAACACTCTACTGAGCTTTGGGCCGTCAGCCTTGAAAGGACGACACAAGCCCTGCCCAGAAGCTAGGAGGAGTGCCTCTCAAGCATCAACCAGCGTCCATCTTTTAAGGACATTTTCGAAACAGTTAAGCCCTGGACCCGCATCCGGCTGCACCACTGACTGTTGTCATGCTGCAGTCACCAGAGCTGTCCGAGCCACCTCGACCAGCGTTCCAGATCCACCAACCAGCACAGAGACAACGATTCTTGGCCTGAGCCGCTGCGCCGGCCAGCCTGCAGCGGTCCGACCATCCTTGCTTGCCGAACTGCCTGCTGCCTGATACCCGCAGCTGTCTCGCGCCTTGAACTCTGTCTTAGGAGCTGCAAAGCGCCCTGGAACCACCTCAACCCTGTCGAGCATCAAGAACTTCTTCAGAACCAGGTACATTGTAGTTCTGCCCCCTGGTCCTTCTCTGAAGACACCTAGAGACAGCTACAACCCTTTGCCCCTTGGTGCTGAAACCAAATACCCTTGAACAGTAAGACTGATTACTTTACCAACTACCCTCCTGTCAGTATCCAGAGTGCATCCCTTTCCTTCTTGAAACTGTATGTCCTCTGTGTTCCTTTACAGGATGGGTTGTATTTTGTAGTGTGCTAGAACTGTCTGTTGTAGTATTAATAAAGTAGTTCTATCATTGGGTAATAATTATATTTTCGCTGTGTTTCAACTAAGCAATGATCCACAAACCCTTTACTTGTGTTCCAATCTGTTCGGATCCCTTCTGGTGTACTAGAGGTGTGGGACTGATTGATGGTTTAGAAACCGATATTCATCTCTGGACCATTTGATTTGTCACAACGCGCATTGAGGTCACACAAGTGGGGAAAGAGCGCTATATAAATAACCAAATACAATACAATACAATACAACACAACGCTTGTCATCACAATGTTCACGGGTGTATCACTGTCCACCCTAATTCACAGGCATCCCTCAGCTGGTTTCACTTTTGCCAATATCACAGTTCACTTTGCTCTATCACAATACAGGATTTACTTCTCTTAGCTTTTCCCTTGGCATCCCTCCATCGGGTTCATATATCCATTCCAACACAGTTCATGATTTTCTAACACAGTTCATGATTTTCTCATCTCATCAGAAAGCAGGGTTTCCTTCCCCTAGCTTTCTCTTGGCATCCCTCCATCGAGTTCACACTTGCCTTAGTTCACAATTTCACAACCTTATTAGAAAGTGGTGGTTCCCTTCTTCTAGCTTTCTCTTGGCATCCATCTGTCAGGTCCACACTTGCCACAATTCAAATTACAGTTCCTTTAGACCCCTTAGGTTCTTCCTTTAACCTAAGTCTGGATCTCAGCCCCCAGCCAGGCTTCCCTTTACTTTCCGTCTTGTCAACAGATCAGAGACTTTCGATTGTACAAGGGTTTGACTCTACCCTTGTATGACCCCTCAGACTACTTACACCTGCTTCTCCTAGGGCCTCCTGGTACTTGTAGTTTCAACAAGGGGGACCAGTCAGTGTCCTTCGAATGAGCGCCCATGCAGAGCCAGACCACTCTGCATTTGGACCATCATTGTGGTTTCTTTTAAAAGTTCAAATACACACGTTCTTTGTCACAAGTTCTGTGTTCAACAATGTTGCCGCCTGCAACCTTGGGCTCAGCACAGTTTGGTTTATTATTAGTCCTCTCTGACTCACCAGCTGTGCTGAACTGTTGGAGTTTCTTGTCTCGGGAGTCAAGGATGGCACCACGACACAAGCGCCTCACCCCGCTTTAGCTATCAGAGCGGGAGGGCCCTGTGTACTGTTGACACCTGTCACACCACACACCAGCTGGACTTCCCGGTCTTATGATTTCCATTTGGAGCCTTTGCTGGTCTGAGTTGAAAAGTGCAAGGGCAATTCCCTAAACATTGCCGTTTCAGGTGTCGCTGCCTTTCTCCTCCATTTGAACTGCCGGTCCGGAAAAGTTGCTTGCTCGAAGTGTGCTCTTGTGCTCCTCCTTTTATCCCTATGGGGAAGAGAAAGGGCTGTCAAGTGTGTGTAATTGTTGTCAATTGCCTGACTCTGCCTGACCCTGCTGGGACATGTCAGGTAAACGGCTCTGGTGTTAGTCTGTTGTCTGTCACAGTTTAAGAAAGTGTTTGTGTTGGAGAAGGTGTTATATGGAATCATAGCCATTGTACTCGGGGGGGTTGGTAAACTCAGAAGGGTGAGATTTGTAGGGTTTGTGTGGATTATTGTAATGAAATGAACAGGGGGGATTATGGGAATTGTAGCATTTTGTCAAAGCAAACTGGGTGTTCTGGAAACAATACTCAGAGGGACGTGGGTAAGAATGACTGGGAGTACTTGGGTAGGCAACAGGAAAAGAGGGATTCTGCGGGATGTTGTTTCCTACTGTAATGGAGTTTGGGTTCTTTAAGGGTTCACCCTATGCAGAGGGGTTGTTGGATTGTGGTAAGGGAGATTCATTGGGTGGAAGGGAGATAGATGTATAGCAGCCTATAAAAGCCTCAGGGACTACATCCTCTTCCCCTTCTTCCCTGGTATAATACAGCGTCTCGTCTGGGGCACTCCCCCAAGCATAACCCTGGGTTCCCTTACACAGGTGATCCTCGATCGCTCGTCCACCCCCAGGGTTGGGATCTGAGAGTGCCAGCCCTTACCTGGCCACTCAAATAAGGGATTCCTGAAGTCTACTTAGGAGAATACCCTAAGGTTTCTCACACTGTCTATCTCCCCTGAAACTTTACACAGAATATAGAAAACAGGGTTTTGGTAGAAATGGCAGAAGTGCACCATGCACATATTTAAATCAATTCTATTCAGCATTGATTAGGAGATTTATCATCTATTTGCACATGAATATACTCCCTACTTTGCAGCATATGGGGAGATGGAAAGCTCTGCCAGGGAGGAATGACTCTGTCGTCTGTGCAACCAAACGGTGGAGTCAGCACATCACATCCTAACACAATGTCCAGCTATGATGTCCTCCTATGAAAAAGGGTACGCCAGCTTTATCCCTCATAAGCTGAGCAGAGAAGATAATCAATTCTGGAGTACATTGGTTGGAGCAGAATCAGTTCCAATTTCTGATGCAGCATATTATGTATGCAACCGTGCTTGTGTGCTTATTAATGAACACTGATTTTAACTCTTCTTCTTCTCTTCTTTTTTTATGTTATTGCTTATTGTGATTGCAGTGATATTTTTAGAAAATGTAGATAAATAATACTATCTTATTTTATTATGTTATTGATGTGTATTGTATTTTATATGGTAGTATGAATAGTGTTTAAGGTTTGTTTTAATCAATAAACACATACAAAAAGAAGGAAAAAAGAAGATACATGTGTGGGCAAGAGCCAAAAAAGTACAGAAAGTTTAACCGAGTGAGTGGTGGGTAAACTAGCCCTGAAAGAGTGTTGGAAGAGTATATCTTCACTGTCAAGGGAAAGCAGTGGACAATTGTTAATGAAAGGCAGATGAGCAAGGGTATCAGTTGCGTGACCTGTAATGGGTGGACTGTCTGGTCCGAAAACAGCGCCTAGACCGAGTGGCCCTTTTGGAAAAAGCCAATGAAAGTAACTATAAGGAAGCTTTTGTTTTTCTACAGTGGCTCAAGCGATTTTGAAATCAAGAGACAGAACTATTTTGATGAACCCGTAAAGAGTACTGATGACATGATAGTTGGGAAGTGTCCCAAGAAATTGCATTATTTTTGAAAAGCTCGAAGGTTTGAACTCTTGGGGAAGGGAACCCGGATAGGTTGGGAAGGGAAGCTGATTACAAGCCAAGAGCTGGAAGAAGCTCAGAACATTTTTTTTCAACACTATTCATTTTGAGGCTGACATACCTACGAATTGTATTCATTTAATTGTGAGGGTAAGTATCGGTTTTGGACACAGACTGACTTTTGATTTGACTTCCTGACACAGACTATCCTTCGTTTTCTTTAGGTAGGAACATCCTACCTTAGCATATGGCAAGTTAGGCCTTAATCCATGTTGACATTTAAGTTAAAGTAAAGTTTGTTAAGAAAACATGAACCTGTTGTCTGTGTCAGACTCATGATGCCATTACACTAGCCACATTCTACACTCAGCCTTTGCGTTTAGGTTATCCACTTCCTGCATCTGGTATAATTATATAGCTATGCCGTATACTCCCTGCTGCACCCTGAGACAGACACTATGTAACATCTGTAGCATGCAGGATTTGTTGCCCGAGACGGTTTGTTAGGGTGGGAAATGCATTGCACTTTGATAATCTTTTGGGGGCAGGGAAAGCATCACATCTAGATGGATTATTTAGAGATGAGGAGTGTGTTGTACCGGGAAAGGATTGCGGAGGTGTGTCACATTCGGATGGGCATTTGGGGACGGGACGTGCACCGCACTTGGATGGAGTCTTGGGGGAGGGAAGTGTGTCAAACTTGGAGGGGCAGTTATGAGCGGGAGATGTATTGGACTTAGATGGACTTCCCTGGGTGAGAAACGCATTGCGTTTAGTGTGATAATTTAAGGGCGGAAACTGGGCTGCACTTAAATGGAATGTTGGGGACATGGAATGTGCCTCACTTGGATGGATTGCTGGAGGTGGGAAAGGCATCGCACTAGTTTGAACGGTTGGTGATGGGAAATGTATGACATTTAAATTGATTGTGGGTGTAGGAAATGTATTAGCTTTAAACAAGCATACTAAAAACTCACCTTTCTGCATACACACCCTCAAACTCTGAACTAAACACAACCACTCCTCTACCACCTCACAAACCACACACACTTCACAGCACCCAATATGAAACAAACCACACACAATCACACCTCAAAACTACATGATGGCTACTGACTGGAAACGCACCAACGCTCATTGAGCGGTTTCTCCAAACTGAAACTGCTAACAGCACATCAAAACTCTCTTGGTCTTCTCCATTTCAATCCCACTAAGAAGCCCCACAATCCTCCTTGTTTTGCAGACCCCCCAGAGTGCAAAGAGACCACGTAAGTGACAACGGTGCGCGGTACAATACCCATTAACATTAACAGGCATGGGAAACCAATGAAGAGTGGACCAGCTGGGGATGCATGCTTGCATTTTATGAGCTTCAGGAAACAGCATACCACTGCATTTTGCAGGCCCTTAAATCTTTTTTGTAAAAGAGCACTCCAAAGTCCCAGTGCTAGCGGAAAAGACGGGCTGGGAAATTCCACATCCAATGATGGAAATAGTCAAGATAAAGTTCTGCTTTATTAAAAACACATATAAAGCAGGGACAGCAATAAACACTCAAGTCTCCATAGCTCTCCTACCTCTCCAATGCAAAGCATCAAGTTTTAACCACAAAATCCGTCAAACTCGCAATCACTTCACAATCTTTTTTACAAAACCTACGGGATCGAGGGATTGGTTAGGTGAATTGTAAACAAATAGTTTATTTATGTGTTAGTTTCTTCATTGGACACGACTATCTGATGGCCACACCTTGGCCACAACTTGGGCCACCCCTAAAGTGATAAAGGTAGGAAAGACATCATCTTAACAACAAGGTAATTGGCCTATGCAACAGTTACAAGGAGGCATCATTTCGAGAGTTATGATTGCCTGGCATTAGTCTTACCGACCCTGATCATTCGGCAGGTCATCAGCACATGAGCAAAAATAGTGGTACGGGGGAAGACATCAAGGAACTGCTTCTTCCAATGAAATAAGACACCATCCCTGATCTCTTAGGACACAGGCCAGGACTTCTCACTTTGAGCTTGGTCTTGTCTGGCATCTCTGTTCTGAGAATTTGAGGGGAGTTAAGGCATAGGCATATCTGTGTCTGGAGTTGACCAATAGAAACTGTTCTCCGATTATAGGTCGTGTGAGGAGACCACATTTCGCATTATTCTGCTAGACTTTTACTAGAATTTAAGCTCATATTAATACAGGTGTTGTTCCTCACTTTGGTCAGTGGAGACTTGGCCGATCCATTCCTAATGCCTTAATAAGCTGTTAATTAATGAGCACCTGGCTTTCAAAGGCTGTTTGTTTCTTTATTTAATCTAAGAGAAATATGTCTTACGCGTGGGAATTATTATCTTCTGTTCTGTTTGGAGCTATGCAAATCTCCCTTTCCTGCAGTAACTTTGGAGGGGGGCCACGCAGCCACTGTCTGCCCTGCACGTATCTGTATTTCAGCAGATTCAGCAAGTCGAATCTCCCTGAAGCTTTAAGGCTTCTTTGATGATTCACATTCACTCTAACATAGATTTGCCGCCCATTTTATTCACGACGGCCACTCGTTACCATTCTATTTCTATGTTAAGCAAGCTATATGTCTTTATCGTTTGTGTAGAGTTTCAGTGTATATATGTTATGTTTCTCATGTCTATATGGTGCAGGTAATATTCTTCATGTCTAAATGCACGTTTGACCTAATGCCTGTGTTTCTTCATGGTGAGTGAATTTTTGCTTCATGTCTATTGTATCTACGTGTGCCAGTTTGGCAGTTACGTCACTTGCTCTCACCATCTTCAGTTACAGTATGTTAATTTGTTTTGAGTTTGCAGATGTATCTCTTCTTTAATTGTTGCAGGGTAGGGTCGGTGGGGTTGTCTTAGTGAATAGCGTTTCTCGTACTTGCAGTATAGAGACAAGAGCAGGGCTTTTGCCATAAATGACGTACTCCCCTAGTTTCTATGACATAGACGCAGGGAGGGGCAGACACCATGAATGACATATACATGCACCTCTCACCATTTTCTTTTTTTTGGGAAGAGCCAGATACAATGCATGAAAATAATTCAGGAGGGACACAATAAAACAGGTAACTCACTGAAAAAGAACATGTGGCATATTTGGAGGTTTTTGTGTAGATGAGCACACAAGAGTTGATTTGTATCCCTGAATTCTTAATCACAGGTTTTGGCAGGCAGCCTCACATGTGAGAGAGGTAAAATGTATGCTCCACGTATGGACTGATTGATCCAGGTTGTCCAAGGCCCCTGTTTTGCTAGCCTTCTGTTTTAATCTGTTGAGGCACTTCCAGTGGTCAATGGTTGCCTTGCACACCATAACATTATTACTGAGGTTATCTGATTCTGATCCACCTGAAACAGGATATGGGTACCATCTAAATATGGAAAAAAAAACAGAGGCCATAGTAATCGATTATTTGCAGCAAAGGGGCAGCATAGAGATTACAAATCAAGAGAAAGTACAGATTCATGTGGTGCCCCACATATCAATGTTGGGGTAAGAATGATACCAGTGGAAACACCACCATCTACACCAGTCTTCCAGGTTGGTGTTTAGCTTTTTAAGGCTTTTGTCTTACCCACATGACATAAGTCTTTTCCAAGGAGTCCACGGACAATGGGTTTAATAGTAATAACATGTATATCAGGATCACCGCTCTCTGGCCATGCTCATTTGCAATAATCCCAAACCAAAACAGGTTTGGTCCGTTCTTGGGTGGGATCCTGCTTGAACGTTGTATAGAAGATTGTGTTATTCCACAAAATCTTGAAGTTGATCGACAGTAGCCCTCTCCAGGACTTTCCGTAAGCATGGCAGCTGGAAGATGGGCCTAAATCTGCCACTATCAGTGGGGCAAGGTGGCACCAGGAGGTAGTTTCTGTGACTAACGTCAGCTCATAGAAACAGCTATAGAGCTATGAGCCAACAAAAGGGTTGCCCTTAGCCTCTACTGTTCTGTAGATGTGCACTACTATCGTTTCAAGTCACTGGAGTAGACTCCTTGAGCACAATCTATGAAGCACATGCTTTGACCTTGAAGAGTTCCTCAAATGCATAAGTCTCTAATTTGGTAACCACATACATATTGACTGGGTAGGCTACTGGACGTGCCATAGTGTGGCTGGGCTCCTTATTTAAACATGGCCGCCGGGTTCATGCCCAATGCTTGCTTTTTCATTGGAAATCTGCAAGCACAGCAAAAAGGGTAAGTGGCTTTCTGGAACCAGCTTTTTCTTTGCTTGGTAAAATTCTGTGTGTATCCTGTTAACTTCAACAGCCTGGTGTACAACGTTGTTGCTGTTTCAAAAGGATTAACACACAGAAGGAGGTGTAGTCTTCTGTTGCTGAGCTTTTCATGGGAAATATCAGACATCACCCCCTCAGTGCTGCAGCGTGAGGGTGGTTTTTTCGTGGTTTGCCCATCAGTGCATGCCTTAATGAATAAAGAATGTGCTGCCATCGGGCCACACTAACCAACCGCAGTCTCTATCTGGGCAAGTGCACATTTTGGGTGCTTGCAATGTTCTGTATGCAATTGATGCATACCTGCAAATGTAGAATTTTTGCAAACTGCGATATATTGAGTTCACATATGTTTTAGGTTCATGCAATCGTTTAAAAAAGCTGTTCCTATCTCTCAAAAGTAACCTTTCTCTTATGTCTTGTCTTTACATTTGATCCATTACTTAACTTTCTGAATTGTAATGAACAATTGTCCTTTTGTAGAAATCTAACTGCATGTTGAGATTTAGGAAACTGGTACTTAAACCTGTTTGTTAAGTGTTCTGCGCATTTTTTCCATGGCTAAGTAATTTTTAAAAATGTTTTGTTTGGGTATTTATTGTGCATGGAGCTAGTTTCGAGAAGCAGCGGAGTGCTTTACAACAATGGGTTAGTAGGAATATGTGTAAGGAAGGGTGACATGAGATCTTAACGAATTAGGCTGATTCATGGAATTATTTTCGCCGAAAAACAGGGATTTGTGCGCCATTCTGCCCGCAAATCCCTCTATAACAAATGGGGATTTGCGGGCAGAATGGCGCACAAATCCCCGTTTTTCGGCGCAAATAATTCCATGAATCAGCCCCTAAATTACAGAGAATGCTGTAATAACGAAAATGTTATAACAAAATGTATCATTTTTTTAGTGGGGGTCCCCCCAAACCCCTTTTTCCCTATGCTTTTAAACCCACACCAACCCCCTCCCCAACCGTTTTAACCCCTTACGCCACACCCATATACATTTTATACAAAAAAACATTTTTTCGTTCTCACATTTTCGTCATTACAACAATCTCTGTAATTTAATTTGTTAAAATCACTGCATACCGTAAGGAAGCACGAGTAACAGCAGGGCAGTAATACATATTTATGATTAAAAATGATGACATTACAAAATATCACAGTTTAAATTTTCAAGGTAGTCTTGCTGTATGTTTCCCCCTTTATTTATTGAGGGGTGTACGCACACCCCAAGCGCCTGCTTGGCCCGGGCTGACCCAACAGCCACCTTTAAGTTGTCCTCTTACTTCTTCCTGTCATTGGATCTACGCCTCTTATGCAATATCACTCTATTCCAGCAAGTCACAATATGTAAGGACTTTAGGCCCCTCTTCCCCCTCATGCCTTGATGCAGTTAATTCTGTCTTAGACGCGTTACAAGGCCTAATTCAAAATTCCAAATTCTACTTTCTCTCCTAGTTCGATGTGCGAAAAATATGCTCTCCCGTTTTCACCTTTGTGATGTGCTTTTTTTTATACAGTTTAAAACATATCAAATGTTGATATGCTGTGGTAGACATACAATGCAAAAATAAAAACCAAACCTGTTGGCCTTCCATTCTTTTAAGACCATCTTCATGATAAAGTAGGAAAATAACTGTATGCAGGGAGAGTTGAAACGCGGCACTTACTTGTTGCTCAATTATGCCCAGTCCTTGAATGTAGCTGTATAAATGCTCTTTGCATGGAGTCCTGTTCAAACATGTCATGGACCGCAAACATCCTCACTTCAATAGACAATGGAAGAGCCGCTGCCTGGCGGTGAGCGCAGGACAGCCTGGTCAAATACGATGGCCTGCTGCGGAGTCAAAAAGGAGCTCTTAATTAACGATTGGCATGTGCCGCGTTGAGGAGAGAAATGTGCATGTTTATGTTAAGTCTTACATATTAATCAATTCAAATTTCTCATATCTCCAATATGCTTAACCCATTCATCTCTGATAATGCATCAAACACGGTTCTCCTTATCCTGACTGATGCTAAGAAGAATTCTTTCACACCTTGCTGAGAGAGCCATACCTGCGAAAGTCTCCAGTTGTGAGATGAAGATAGATAATCCAAGGCAGAGCCAAGTTGTGCTTCCTACCCATACCCCGGGGCACATTGGGGTTTGAACTGCTGTTGGCCCAAGACCTGCCTCTCTGCCAGCTGCACGGGTGCCCAGGATCCTGACTGGAGTTGAAGTACACCTACATGTGCTCGCTATGCCCCCCCAAGTGGGAGTGAAGAGAACAGGTGCAATCTTGTCCCCGAGTCCTTGAATTAAGACTCACAGCACCAGATGAAGTACAGCAGATGCATTTCTACTTTCAACAGTGTCGATCCACCATGGAACCATGTTTGAATGCATTGAAATCACCAGGACCGGCGGTGCTGCTTTTGGCACTTCTTCAAATGCTGCTGCTGAATTCATTGATTTGGCTCAACACGGCATCATACCAAGCAGAGCATGTCACCTGTTCACCTTGAACTACATGCTTGCAGCTGTAGACGACTTCAAATCACTACCTCTTCAAAAATCAAGTCAGACCACCAAGATCAGAGCTTCCAGCTGCCTGACCATGACTTGAACCGCTGGAAACATCACATCACTCGTCGACCCGACCGTGCGGTTATCAACATCTCAAACTGACTCGACCTTGAACCAACCATGGTGATCCATCTGAACTGCAGAACTCGAATGCCGCTTTTGAACCGCTTGGGGCAATCGATTCAGACCAACTTGTAGTCCTTTCGTCACTGGGGCCAGCACAATTGGTCACATCAGAACCTGGTTTGACCCACAAAGACAGCACCCAAAAGCATGGCTGCCATCAATCAGCTAAGAACTGAACATCTCCATTGCACTCCTGCAAGAAACACATCTGAACGCTAAAAACTGTACAAAAATATCAGAGTGGTGGGAGGACAGGGTTTTGGCACTCCATATTACCAATATGCACGAGGGGTATGCACGTGGATAGACGGGGCAATACCATTTCAACTCCTAGACAAAGAGGGGAGCTATTTGATACTGAGGGGCAGCATTGAACAGCTAGATGTTTGTATAGTGAACTCCTATCTCCACAATGGAACTTAGGTATACCTGACCAAGCTGGGAGCTAAGCCTACCAAGATTGCTTTTTCATATGGGGGGGGCGATTTTAATTGCATACGCGACCACACACTGGACAGATCAAACTCCCTGACATTGTTGACCAACTTGACCCACTCCGCACTAAATAAGATCATAGAGAACCTAGACCTAGCAGAGGTATGGAGAGAATTATACCCGACAGAGAAAACTCTACCAGAATAGATTACTTATTAATAGATAGACAACATCTACCCCAGGTGGAATCAGCGTCCTACTTGGGAAGTTCAATATCTGACCACTCCCCTCTCCTCATGGAATGGAAAATACGATGCCCTAAGCCACCCATACCAATGTGGAGAATGCAAACAGAAGCCCTGACTGACTGCACTTTTAAAGAGGATCTCTGGGACAAAATAAAGGAGTACTTAGACATCAATGTGGGTAGCGTGAAGGGATGGGATATGACCTGGGAAGCATTAAAAGTAGTGGTCAGGGGGAAATTATCACTAATGCAGGTGGGATCAGAAGAACACTGAGGAGGGAGCTAGAGGAAGGAGAAAAGAGGATTACACAACTAGAAGCAACCGCCCCGAGGTCAAGAGAGGCTGAGGTGGAACTCTCTGTAGTTAGGGAGGCCTGCCAAGAGGTTTGGGCTAGATTGGTGAAATACAACTATGTGGCCAAAATCACTAAGGCACACACGGAGGGTGACAAGCCAGGCAGGCTCCTGTCATGGCTGTGCAGGAGGGAACACCTGAAGCACCCGATTACCGAAATCAAAGACATGCAAGGTCCTTACAAAACAGTCAGATATTAGCAACACGTTAAAGCAGTTTTACTCCCACCTGTACGGCCATGCAGAGATGGTGCCACAAGGAGACATCCTAAATACCCTGGACGAGATAGGCCTGCCAATACTGAGTGGGCCCCAGCGAGCCACCCTGAATGGGGACCTGACTGCCGAGGACACAACTGAGGCAATCAGATCACTGTCCACATGTAAGACCCCAGGTAGAGACGGACTACCTACCGAATTCTACAAAACTTATGATGTGGAACTGACCCCCACCCGTTTAGAAGTGTTCCAAGAATAGTATGAAAAAGGGATACTACCGAGAAACATAAGAGAGACACTAGTGGTGCCAATACCCAAACCAGGGAAACCAAGAGATGACTGTGGCTCATATAGACCACTCCACTGGCCATGCTTAACTGACATTAAAATATTAACAACCATATTGGCTAGGAGGATAGCAGGGGTGATAGGAACACTAGTGGATGAAGACCAGAACGGGATCGTACCCGGTCAAAACACATCAGCGAACCTACGCAGATTACAACACATAATGGCACAAACGAAAGACTCACATGAATCATACACAGTTACATCCCTGGACACCATAAAAGTGTTTGACTCTCTATACTGGGAGTGGTTGTTCGAGGTCCTGAGGAAATTTGGGTTGGGGGAACGCTTTGTCCGATGGATAAAAATCATATACAAATCACCGGTGGCCAGAGTAAAAACTGGAAGGATGGTGTCCAGGCTATGGGAAATCCAGAGCGGTACCAGACAGGGTTGCCCATTATCCCCAATGCTCTACATTCTGGGCCTTGAACCACTCACAATGTACATGAGAAAACAGTTCTTCGATGTAGGCATCATTGTGGGAGGGGAATATCATATAGTCTCCTTGTACGTGGACAATGTGCTGCTCTACCTGAGAGACCCACACATCAACATACCAACAGTATTGGAGGTCCTGGAAAATTCTGCGCAGGTGTCGGGGATCGCCTTTAGTAAGGAAAAGTCAAGTGTGTTCCCACTGGCGAGGCTGGCTGGATGTGCAGAGGCAGAACTCCCAGAAGTGGGAATCCAATAGAAGCCACGCACATTTAGATACCTGGGGTTTAATATTTGTCACACGCCTGAACGTGGCAACACCCTAATCGCGGTCCAGGGCCTAAGGAAATCAACAACATTCTGGTCCAGACTGCTGCTATCCGTGATGGGGAGGGTGGCGACAATCAAAATGATAGTGCTTCCAAGGTTCCTATATTTCTTTCAAAATGTACATTACCTTATCCCGGTCTCCTTCTTCCGACTACTCAAAAAGCTACTAAGAGAATTAATATGGGGCAACACTAGGCACAAATTATCCGTCACCACACTGACACTGCCGTGCAAAGCTGGTGGAATACAACTACCAGACCTGGAGAGGTACTATTTGGTGGCCCAACTGAGCCACGTGACCAGGTGGCTAGCAGATGAGACCACCCCGGAAACTAGACTACTTAGACAGCTGGTAGCACTGGCGAACCTGAAAGAGGCACATTGGGTCCCACTAGAGTGTTTGGAGAAGACCCCAATCTTAGTGTCACTGGGTAGGAAGATTTGGGATAGGGCCCTGAAATTGTCTGGAGGAGAGCATCCCTTTTCACTGGACGTCCCGATTGCAACAGGGGTGTGCAGTATCAAGACAGACTTGGCCCAAATGAGAAAATGGGAAGGGCATGGTATCAACACCTGGGGAGACACATACGAAGATGGGATATTCAAAGAATTTGTGTCAATGGTGGAGAAAGAAGGCCTGTCCAAAGGTCAATTCCTATGTTATGGCAGGGTCAGGAAGTGGACCAGAGTGAAATGGAAAGAGTGGCTGGAGGAACCAGAGCCAGACCCACTGATGACACTGCTGTACAATGTGGGGGATGTGTGGAAACCAGTGTCCAGACTCTATGCACACCTAGCAGACAGGCCCAACCCAAAAAGCGACGCACTGAAGCAAAGATGGGAGGCAGACCTGGGGAACAATATAACCGAGAAGAAATGGGAGAGGATATTAGCATTCCCCCGGGACGTGTCAAGGAATGCCCGGTTCAGGCTGATCCAATTACAAATCTTATACAGGACATATATGACACCAGACAGGATTATGCTTCTAGTGTTATGCAGAAGGGGCTGGAATGATGCACATGTTCTTGGGGTGCCTGAAGATACAGTCTTTCTGGTCCAAAATTGAGCAAGCCTGCAGAAGAGCGAGGGTGAAGAGGTATGATTGGTCCCCGAAAGAGTGCCTCCTGGGCGCCTACCCAAGGATAAGCAAAGTGAGACATGTAGTGAAACTTATGGACATGGCATGCGTTCTGGTTAAAAGAGCAATAGCAATGGCATGGAAATCCAAGAAGGGTCCACAGTTTGATAAATGGAAAAAAGAGCTGGAGCACTAGACAGAGGCGGAAACAAAGCTCTGGGGAGAAGGGGTGGCCAAAGTGGGAGGAGAGGCTAGCCCAGCATATGAGGACTGGAAAGCCCTGATCTGGGACATGTTCCATCCGTCAGACGATAAACCCCCATGAGACCCTGCCAGCTCACTGACAATATAGCAGCTCACCGACAACACCTACACCCCAACTACTAGTCATCCAGGCTTGGATACACTAACCAGCAACCATCCAAATGCCCGGTGCACAGACTGATTAGCAAGTGGTGTAGGAGCCCCACCATGAGCGTCCTGCAAGTGAAGACAAGTTATTGTTGTTTGCTTGAGTTACTGTTAACCACAATGTTATGTACACATGGATTCATGATGAAAAATGCTTGTACAATAGACAATGTACATCACAAATGCTAATAAAAACTGTTTAAAATAAAATAAGCATGTCCAATGGGGTAGTCTGTTACATATAACACCATAGCTTACAAATTATGCACACATTTTAATCATATTACTGGATATAAAATACAATAATTCTGGTTGAGAAGTAGTTGTATATCAGTGTTACCAATATCTCCCTACAAAAAGCAAGATATTGAACACGTCACATGGATGATGTGAATCTTTGTTTCCTATCCTGAAAACATTTAGTCGATTCTTTTTCAACTCCCAACTTTTCAAACTTTGAACAATGTAAGGTGCTCATCGACACTGTGGGTAGGGTCGACGCTAAACAAAAATTCATGTGAAATAAAATAATGATGCAACGTCAAGGTGTGTAATTATGCCTGTGAAGACCCAAGTAAGTAGGTAGGTGAGAGAGGATACAGTGGTGAAGAGGATGTGTGCAGTAGATTGATTCAAATTGTGACGTCTTTCTGTTACGGTTATTGCAGCAGGGTTCAGCTGAATTGTGATGGGCATGAGACACAAATCCCTGATCTGTTGCACCAAGATACCTTTCCTGTTGCAAATCACTCCGGTTATGACCTCATACATACACAAGATTGTTGGTAGAGACCCCAGGATTGGTTCATTAAGGCAGGTTTAGCCTGCCCCAACCACTGTGGTCCACTTGGCTTTGAAAGAGCTGAGCCACTATTTTGACAGATCATCTGAAGACTTTGCAAGGAGTAGCAAGAACTCATCATTGAGCGCTGTCTGAAGGTACAGTCTGCCTTACATCTACCGCCAGTGAAGGAAGGCCTGGGCCTCCAAAGAGGGAAGCAAGATCCCCCCCTAAACATCTCACAGGGAACAGAGGGAGCTACTGAATCCAGAAGACCATCAAGCCACTCCAGAACCAGTACCCAGGCAGCACACAGCATGCCCTGCTAGGCTTTGCAGCAAGCCAGGGAAGTGCCAGAAGGTCCCTGAACCCGAAACCAAGGACAAGACAGCTGCCTGTAACACACTCCTCAGCTTTGGGCCATCTGCCTTAAAGAACGACACAGGCCCATTGAAGGAGATGGGAAAAGTGCCTTGACAAGCATTTACAACATCTGTCTTAAAGGACATTTTTGAGCCAGTTGAGTTCCTCGATCTGCAAGCAACCGCAACGGTGACCGTTGTCAAGCTGCCATCACTTAGACACATCTGAGATGTCTCGACCAGTGCTTCAGAACTACCGTTCATCACTGAGACAACAATTCCTGACCCCGAGCCATTCGTCCAGCTTCGCTCGTCTAACCGCCTTGCTGCCTGAAACCCACAGCTGACTCCCGTCTTGAACTCTGTCATAGAAGCCCGAAAAGCGCTCTGAAGCCGACTCAACCCTCTCCTACCCCAAGAACATCTACAGCACAATGTACATTGTGGTTCTGTCCTCTTGTGCAATCTCCACTTAGACTATGGGGGTCATTACTAAGTAGGGGGTAACCATGCCGCTATTAGCGGCATGGCTACCCCCTTACCGGGTACGGGTTCCTCGAATGCTGGTGTATATGTGTCCATATTATCTTGTTGATCTTTAGATTTCTTACTCTCTTGGTGAGAATTCAGTGCTTTGCTCCCAACATTTCTACAACTTGCTTGATTTTGTTTGACAAAGGGGTGTGTGTAAGGTATCTAAAAGAGCTTTAAAATAGGTTGAGAATATCTGCATATAATTAATGTACATTAAATACCTTGTCAACCTGCTAACCCACACCATTGTATAAGCTGTAAAGAAACAATAAGCGAAAATGCTGAATTCCTTCTCAGATGAAATAACCATCCTGAACGCTGACATGGCTACATTTGTGCAGCCAGTCTGGATGTATTTTCTTACTGTGGCATAGTATTTTTCACAAGAAGTTTCCTACTATTGTTTGGACTTGAACAGTAGTGCTACCAAAGTCCCACTCAGAGGTATAGTAGCTTTCTTTTTAAGGACAGGCCTATTTGAGACCTGTATCCTTTACCTTTAGAAACCATTATGGTGTCATCTAGAGGTGTTCTGGAGTTATTTTAAGAACTTGACTCACAGTCTTTGGTGTTGGTGTTTATTGTTACCCTATGTAGGTGGCGTTACCCGTTGAATAGCCTTAGCCTTACACTGGATTGCATGGTGGTGAAAACTGTATTGGTAAATGTTTCCCCTGAAGAAAGTTCAAGCATTAAGAAGCTGATAAGAAATGAAACATGTCGGGATATTGCTTTTTGTGATTTGACACTCCGTTCAAATGCATAGTAAGTTGTAATTGTCCTGTGTCTGTTGAATCATTATATGTTGTGAAGTGTCAGTGTAATTTATCCCAATAGGGTCAAATATTGGGTTATTGTGTTTTAGAAAACATTTTTTAATAGTGTTTTATCAATTTTGATAACAATAATTAAATGGTCAAATTTATGAAAGCATATTGTGTACCAAGTCAATTTTTTCAGGACCAATGGTTGTAGGTTATTCCTAAACATATATATATATATATAGAAAAAGCTACAAAAACAGCTACCTGCCTACACACGTACTAGGTGTGTCTAGTTGCAAAACGTGCTATCTTTCATATCAAACAATTTGTGCAGACAGAAAAAATAGAGATATACATATTTTAATTTATAAATACAGAACACTCAAAAAAGTTTTTTATGTTAAAAAAGACAAAGGGCCTCATTACACGGACGGCGGTAAGGGTTTACCGGTACCGGTATTTTACCGGTACCGGTAAAACCTTACCGCCTTACTACGAGGTCCCTTTGCGGGTTGGAGAATTTAATGCCTGCTTTTTGCAGGCGTTAAAAACCAACCCGTAAAGGGACCAGGGAGCTAATTACGGTACCGCAATTTGCGGTGCCGTAATTAGCACCTTCCCCATTCCCATTATGCCCTATGGGGCAAAAATGGGGATGAGGAAGGGCAATGGGGGAAGGGGGAATTACCGCCCCACCAACCTTGGAATAGGGCGGTAATTCCCCTTTCCACCAAGGCAGTGCCAGTATTTTACCGGCATGGACCAAGGTGCTAATAGCACTAGTGCTAATAGCACCTTGGTCCACTGCCGTCCGTGTAATGAGGCCCAAAATGCATTGTTTACATATCACATCACATAAAAAACATTCAGTGAAAACCATTTCTTTAAACTAAGCACATAGGAATGACCCGGTAAGTCCCTATTTCGGGAAACCCAGACACGGAATGTAGTAAGGGGGTAGCCATCTCCATCCCCGTAATGACCCCTTTGAGTATTATAGAGGTTTACAATTTTACAATATAGGGAATTCATACCAGAAACTGACCTCTGAAAAGCATACTTTGGAAGAGTCCCTCATGCATTAGCAGTGCGTGAAGTTTCATCATGAGGAGTTTCCTTCCATGCAGCCATCTGGCGTTATTTATTTAATGACAGAGAGAGTCCATGGTTGCAGCTCGATGACCTCATAAAGTGTTGGTAGAGGCAGCCACATACCAAGCATTCATGATGTAGAGTTTATGTTCCTTAAAGGAATAATCCATTCATTCAGATAGGATCGAAATATTATGAGGTCTGCGCTAGGGAAAAACACATAAAATATATGCAATAAGTGACCTATTCTTAAAACGTTTGTTGGAGCAAGTGATGAGATGTATCATGTTATGTTACAGTTATTTATAGAGTGCAGCGTACACCCAGAGGGCATCTTCGCGCTAAATAACTCAGGCAGACAGACGGGTAGAAGAAGGAAGAACAGAAGAAAAGGGCACCACGCTGGAACAAATACGTTTTAAGGGAACGCCTGAAAAGCAGATGGTTTTCTGTGGCACACAGCGCACAGGCAAGAGAATTCCACAGTTGAGCAGTGGCCACCAAGAATGCACGGCCACCAATGCAGGAATTATCATCATATGCTGGTCAAGTGGCACAGCGAGTAGGGCTCTCGCTTTGACATTCGTGCAGAGCCTGCTAACGCAGGTTCGAATCCCGGCAGGGCCAAACTCAGCCTTTCATCCTTCCGAGGTCGATAAATGAGCACCACACACAGTGGGTAATAATAAGCAGCACTCAGATGCCTGAGGGTTCGTAGCCCTATATGAATGCTACATTTTTATTATTATTATTTATTATTAAACTGAAGGACTTGAATTAAGAAGTGTAAAGAGTCTATATATGAATATAGGGGCGGAATTTGGCTTGTAAACATTCCGCACCAGATCCATAAAGGCCTGGTGTACCAGGCAAAGAGATTTGAACCGAATACGCTTTGTTACAGGTAGCCAGTGCAGGTGATGAAGACCCCTAGGTGTAAGCTTTCTGCAGTTCTGCAGGACCTGAAGCCGCCGGATCAAGTATGTGGGTTGCACTGGAAAAAGGGAATTGCAGTAGTCCAAAGAGGACACAAACAGTGACGAAACCATTGGTGCTTGTAACTGAGGACATTAAAAAGGAAGGATTTGGCACAGAATATTTAGATGAAAGTGTCCCTTTTGATATATTGCACTGACATGGGGCTCTGCTGATAAAGAGGCTGATATTTTTTCCCTAAAATCGTACACGACCGGAACAGGGGGACGGAAAGGGCCAACGGGAGGGAGGCCAGAATAGAGGAGTCCAAAGACCAGCCGCAGAGGAAGGGCCAACCACTAACACCTCTGTTTTGTCACCATTCAGCTTGAGGCAATTATTGCACATCCATTCACCCACGCCTCAAGGCAGACTCTCAGCCTAGCAGCAATCCGATGAAGAGGGAGATCTAGATGCACAATAATTTAAGTGTCGTCCACATAAGAGTAACATAAGAAGCCGTGGGAGAGGATGAGCTTGGTCAGGGGCTGAATGTAGATGTTGAACAAAACAGGTGAGTGAGAAGACAGACCCTTGTGGGACTCCACAGTTAAGGTAATAGTATCAGAGCAAAAAGGGGGAAGAGAGATAGAGATTGAGTCCAGTAAGAGAGAAACAAACTAAACCAGGACAGGACGGCACCAGTGAGACCGGCCAAAGTGAGATGCCCAAGCAAAACAGTGTGGTCAATTGTGTCAAAGGCCGCAGATAAATCAAATTGCATATGAGCGAGATCGTCAACAACTGAGAGCAGTACACTTTCGGTGCCACGCCCTGGCCAAAGACCAGATTGAGAGGGATCAAAGAAAAAGGAATCCTCTAGGAATGAATATAACAGGGGGAGTAAAGAAATGGGATGGATATTGGTTCAAACAGAAGACTCCAAAAATTGATTTTTCAACAGAGGTGAAACTAGGGCATGTTTTAAGGTAGTAGGAATATGGTCGGTGATGAGCAAGAGATTGACTGCCTGCGTAATCAGCAGTGCGATCAAGGGCATAGTTTTTCCACAAAATAGGTGGAACAAAGGGACTGAGAGGAAGAGATGATTACAGGAGGAGAAGCTAAAAGAGAGTGTACAACTCTAAAAAGTTGGGTTGATAGAGAGGTTTCCACCAATGTGTAAAAAAGCGCACTTAGCTTCCCAAATAGATTCATGATAAGAGAAGGAGTTCTAACATAAAGTTGCCTTAGCTACAGGACAATGATCAATTCACCATTTTTGTTCTGCTTGTCTCCACTGAAGATGGAGAGCCTGAAGAAGGACATTAAACCAAGGTTCTGAAATCCGGGACCTAAGTTTTGAGAGGGGCAAGAAAATCAACCATCGCAGAGAAGGCTTGCAGGATACAGTTGAAGTCAAGAACTTGAATGCCCAAACAGTGCGTTTTCTGTCTGTGTGGACATTTCAACAAAAAGCACTGTATGCCAATTACGCTGAGAAAGAAGATATGACTTATACCCTGGGACAATGGGTTTAATTTCCCATGAAAACGGTATTATACAATGATCTGTCCAAGAAGCAGGAAGAGCAGGAGAAACAGTAGTGACAAGCACTGTGGCAAAGATACTGTCCAGTCCAATGCCAATGTAATGGGTAGGACCTGCTACCAACTGAGGAAGCGTAAGGTTGTCCAACTCCAGGCCTCAAGGGCCAGATCCATTCTTGGTTTTCAGGATACCCCTTATTAATATTTGTGAGGTAAATTTGCATGCACTGATTCTAAGTGTATGCACATGTTACCTCATGAATATTAATGAGGGATATCCTTTTCTTGCAACCTTGGCTTCAACACAGACCGGTCTTGTATCAGTCTCCCCAACTCACCGGCTGTGTTGATTTCATTGATGCTGCTTTGTTCTTGGAGCCAAGGACAGTACCACGGCAGCTAGTGATTCTCCTCTCCTTGATTATTGACACGGGAGGGACCCTGTATCTCCGGCACACAATGCAGGATTCTTCAGCCTGTTTTCCTGGTCTTACAATTTCAAATCTCGAAGACTCAAGAAAGCAATGGTTCCTTGTCGAAAAGATCAAGGGAGCTTCCCTCCTTGTGACCCCTTTCTGTTTCACTGTCTTTCTTTTCTCGTTAAACTGCCATCTTGGAATTGCTGTTTCCTTGTGTCTTTTGCCTCACTCAGAGTGTGCTCTTTTGCTCCACCTTTTATCCGTGTGGGGAAGCTTAATGGAAGTCAGGTGTGTGTGATGGTCAGTAATTGCCTGACCTTGCCTGACAATTGTATTGGAGCACATCAGGTACATGGCTTGTGTGTTAGTCAATTTTCTCTTATAGCGGGCTGTCTGTGAGAAATTGTTCGTGTTGTAAAGGGGTTGAGGGGTAAAGTTCCTAAATATCTCAATGGGTAGGATGGGGTGAACTGGATGGACCCCAGCCAGCCCATAAGATTGGGGGTCTCCAAACAGCTCTTTAAGATGAGTAGAAGCACCCTCGAGATGGGGATGCAGATTTGTACTCTTGCACCAAATAATTATGACAACTCAATAGTTTGGCAAAGGGAGTCCGTTTAATGACAAGTACAAAAAATGGGGAGTTCAATGAACATCAGCAACCGCTCGATCTTCCTTCTCGATTCAACTCCACTTAATTTCAGAAAAAACACAGTATTTTTAACAAAAACTCGTCATCGCTGACGTGCAATCTTAAAAACATAACATGCAATGGGCCTCATTACGACCCAGGTGGTAAGTTACCGCCTCGGTCGTACCCTTACCACCATGGTGTAAACTATGTTTACACCATGGTGGATGGCGGATTTACCGCCCCATTCCAAGGTGAGTGGGGCGGTAAATCCCCATTTCCCATTTTACCCTTCCCCATTCCCATTTTTGCCCCATAGGGCATAATGGGAGTGGGGGAGGGGCTAATTACGCCACCGTAAATTACAGTAGAGTAATTAGCACCATGGTCCCTTAGCGCCATGGATTTTAACGCCTGCAAAAAGCAGGCGTTAAACTCACCATGGCGCAAAGGGACCTCGGAATCAGGCGTTAAGGGTCTGCGCCGTTTACGGCGCCGTTAACCCCTTAACGCCTGATTCGTAATGCGGCCCAATGTGATTGGTTATAGGTAGGTAACTTTAACATAGGCACTACAACTGTATGTGGTAACAGGGAGAGGGGATTGCATAATCAATGTCAGGTGGGGCAACTAAGCCCTTCCTTCAAAATGGCCACTATAAACGTCACTAAAAGTATGACGTCTCATTGGTTCTACTCACTATAGGACCCTAGATTACAGGTGCAGGGAGTTAGTCAGCACCCCAGCTTCCCTCCGGTTATGTTACAATCATTCATCACCTCAGTGGTCATGTGTCAATTACTTCTTTGTAGTTTGGCCTTCACTCTGCTCTTGGTCTGAGAAGGTTAAGGAGTATGGGTATGGCAAGGATCCATGCGTAGGTGTGAAAGTCTCATCTCTTCCTGCCTGCCTTGTCACGTGATTCAGACACCGTGAAATCCGCCTCTTCTTCATTCATTTTTGTGTATTTGATTTAATTCTGCCAGTCGTCTACCATCTGTGGCTTATCTTGACCTTTCTGAACAGGATACTCTGTTCTTTTTCTCTTTAATTGTATCCGCTGATGGCCTATTCCAGCCCGATACGACATTGGCTTCTTGGCATGGTTATCTTCAGCTGGGTTTCTCTCCATCTTAATTCTCGATTCGTTTGCTGCAACACTCTTCTCTTGAGACTTTTAGAAACCTTTGTTCAATTCTGCTCATTTTCATTTGCGTAGTGGATTTACACTCATCTATAAAGTGCTCTTGAGGTATACATATGTATAGTTGGCACTTGCTGCAATCTATATTCTACTAAGCATAAGCAAGCTTCAAAATTTATTTGCTTCTTGCGGTTTCTTGCATCTGTACACGTTTAAACTAACTGAATATCTTCAGTGCATATGGCATAAGTTTCTGCATCTTGATATCAATTTCTTCATCTTAAGATGTCACTTATCCATGGTATTTCGTCTCTTTGTCAGTATTCTTAGGTCATTATATCTTCTATATTTATGTCAGTCCTATTTCTTATGACGTCACCATTCGTCTTCCTTTATTATCTTCTTGGCTTCTTAGGGTATTCCATTCTGACAAATGTTATTTTGTCTTGCCTGTAGATATGGTATTCTCAATGGGTACCTTACTGTCCAGGTTTTCTTAGTTATCGGTACTTCAATAGGTGCTGTTACTCTTATAGGCACTGGGCAAAGCCCAGCTGTGGCTCTCTGCTGGTTTATTTGTTCATCAAAAGTCACATATTTTGGTGTGAAAGTACCTGGTACTTCAAAGGGGGCGGCTGGAGCGTGGATGGTGCCTGGCACTTCCTCTTCACTCCCCCCTCTGGGCGATTCATCGACCACTCTCACTTCTTTCTTTGCATTCACTATTATTTCATCCTCTGGAGCTAGACATCTTAGTCTGAAGAAATGCTTCTTTGGGTTCCATATCTTTATGACTCCCTTCAAGCATCCTGCTGTTCTTACGTGCTCATCCTTGTTTGTTGTCATTAGTTGACACACTCCACTTGGATTCCAATAGATCCATTTTCCCACATATTTTCTATGTTTCTTTGGATACTGAAACTTTGTTCCTTCTGGTGCATAAATGCTGGCCTTCTCAAAGTCTCTTATTTCTTCATCAGTCAGGTCCTTAGGCTTCTATCCTGACTCGACATCAATCATGATTTTCATCCCTATGGCCTTTTTTGCAGTTTTCTGACACTAAGAGATTATTAGCTTGATTATACAGAATCCAAGCAATATCATCACCAACAGGGCTCCTAAGAACTTGAATGCGTCTGCCATCCATTGTGGAACCCATGAAAACAGTGATCCAAACCAATTGTCATCGTCAACTTCATCAACTTCATCTATCATCTGATTCTGTTGTTTTGTCAGCATACCTATGGGTTCTGTTAAGGTTCCATTTTTGTCATTGTGTGACGGTGTAAATGTGCAACATGATTCTCCGATTTTTGCACAAACACCTCCATCCATAGCTGTGATCATGTCTAGGACATATCTGTTCTGGAGCGTCATTCGTCGAAATGCTCTTAACTCTTCTTTGATTGCATTAAATCCATTTATGGTTGTGTTGATGGTCTGCAGTAACTCCCATCTGGTTATCTGCAACCATTTAGTATTTGCTCCAACCTGAATTCTTGGCATCAGGATTGCCGTGAACACTGATGAGGTTAAACTGAGCAACCTGTGTTCATATGGGATTGCATCAAAGGCTTCTATCGATTTGGCAGAGAAGTAGTTTTCTCTCTTCATCCTGATCATCAGTTCCACAGATCTCATCTTTCTCAGGTGAGCATCTGCTTTCGGGAAACTGTCAATATTCAGATCACTTCTGGCAATCACCAATGCTGGAACATGGACATTCGCCAATGTACATATACCTCCCCAATTCTTCGGCAATCTGATACATGCTTTGGATACACACGGCCATGATCACTGCTGTTCCATGCATCATTCCTGCAGCATTGAAGATTCGTCCACAGTTCTGATTTTCTCCCATTGGTCTTGTACCATTGTTTCTGAAGCACAGTTTGAATTTTCTAATGGCACTATCTGTAGGGGTCCTCCTCTATCTTTGACGCATGTTAGCAGTCTTGCAAGTCTTGGCCATAATGGTTTGTATATCATCTGTGCATTTTCAATTGTTTCTTTATAGTATCCGATGATCATCCATGCTCTGCAGATCACTACTCATTTCTCCCATCCTTCTGGAGAAAGCACTGCTCCCCAAATTTGCATTTGACCTCTGTCCTTCCATCTTCGAACTTCTTCCGTAGATTTCCCTTTGACGTTCAGCTTTTTATTTGTTTCTCTTCTGATTTCCGCTCCTTTAACTCCAGGTGTCTCATATCTGATCACAATGTTCTTTGTTTTAACATTGTTTCTCGTCTTTATGTCTTGGACATAATCATCTTCATCTGCGTCAGTTGCTTCAGTTGCCCATTTGAGTGAAGCATCACTTCCCAAGAACTGGCCTCTGCTTGTGCACATTGCTAAATGTGATAGGCAGTGTGCTGTCTTGACATCTATTTCAACAGCTACAAAGAATTTTGACTTCCCCATGCTGTATGATAGGAGTGCACAAACAAAACATTCTTCCTCTGAAGTTCGTCTTCCAACTTCCTTCATATTTTGGTACCATATGTTGTTTCCCAAGTGTGCTGTGCTGACCAGGTAATCATTCAATCAGTTATTGTCTTCTTGTGTGCTTCTTCTAATTGTTAATGTCTTCCTGTAGCTTGCTATAACCATATCCTTTAACACATCCATATAGCTTTGTCTTGCTGGAAGATTCTCAGGTATCTCCATCAATGATCCAGGCATTTTCATCTGTATCATTTGAGTAGGAGGAAGTCTGGTAAGTCTTTCCTTGTCTCCCTGTCTCTTTTTGGCTGTGTTTATGACCGTCCATATTGATTCTGCCATTATCTCAGCACTTGATTGTATTGTAGGGCTCAAGCTTGACCCTTTCATCACTGGATCAGGCGTGCTTGTTGGTGCTATCTCTGTTCGTTCATTCTCTAGAGTCTTTTGTTTCCTTAACAGTTCCTTTTCCATGTGTCTTATGGCACACTTTGGTAAGAAGCTTCTTGTTGAGCTCTGTCCAAATTCTCCCCATTTTCTGGAATGTGATTCTGCAGTCATTGACACTAGACCAGATGTGTATGGACTCATTATTTGTGTACATGCACCTTTCATTAACCCCTTATCGGGTTTACTTTGCTGACCCTGTCTCCAGCATTTAAATTCATTTGTTACCACAAGTGTCACGTGTGTTTCATTGTTTATCACATCAATCTCAAGTTCAGTCACTCTATCATTCTTTCTAGGAACTGGAATGACTATGTAAGGTCTGGGAACCTTTGTAGGTTTCATGCATACATCATTAGGTGGGTGCACGGGAATCTGAATGCTTTTTGCACCAATAAAAAATGCAGTTCTAATCCTCAATGGCAGTACTATGATAATGAACACAATGCATGTGTAAATTATGCACTTATATGATAATTTACAGCATATGTGCCTGGACCAATATGAATGTCTTTCCTCATGAGGGAGGACAACGTTGCTGTTCTGGTTTCCCATCTCGATCATCTAAAGAAGCAAAACTAATTCTTTAATACATGCTAAACATAGCCACGTTACCTGGATTCTGCTGCCTCTGCTTGCAGGTCGCAAATGCTGGACTGATCATCCTCTTTGTCCGAATAATAGACTCTCTCTTGTTTCTGGAAACAGTTCTTTTTCCATTAACGAAAGTTCCAAATGAGGCAATAATTTCAGCAAAGTCTTAATTTTCATGTTCCATGTAAAACAATTCCCAGTCTATGTGCCTCATTATGAGTTTGGAGGTAGCCATGCCCCTAATACGGGCATGGCTGCCTCCATACAAGGTTCCAGGTCCGGGTTCCTTCAATGAGGTATTACCGGGCCATTCCAACCTTGGAGGACCCGGTAATTCCTCATTGAAAAAACCCATCCCCATTCCCATTTGAGCCCCCATAGCGCTCAATGGGAATGGGTGGGAGCTAATAACGGGCCTGTTAATAACAGGCCCGTTATTAGCTCCCTGGTCCCCTTGCGGGACCCGCTAAGGACGTCTGGTCTGACCAGACGTTCTGAGTGGGTCCCGCAAGGGAACCTCGTAATAGGGCATCCTGTAATGAACGGTGCTGGTCCCGAACCGGCACCGTTCATTACGGGAGCGCCAGGGTCGTAATGAGGCCCTATGCCTCTAATCTGTTTCACTCCAGGTGACATGTTGGTTCCTTGTCAGCATAAACAAAAATGAAGTCCTTTGCAACACCTTTGCAATCTATCCCTTGAAGGAAAGTTTACACTCTTCTCCTGTGATTCTGATGCTGACTAGAAAGTACGACCTGCATTATGGTACCATGCAGGAACATACTCAGATGTGTAGTGTTCGCTGGGTCTTTGATGAACGTGAGGACGTCAACATTGGGATGCCTCCCCACAGGTTCTGGAAAGTCTTCAATTAGGCAAAAAAATACATTACTGGCTAGTCTGCTATTCTCCTGTGACAGAGACATTTGTCTTGTCCTCGCTGTAATCCAGGAGCAAAAGAAACTGTTCTGCAATCACTGTGAGCAGCCTCCTTATTGTCTTTTCGTTTTCAGGATCTTGAAGAAGCTCTGTTATGTTCGTGAACCTTCCCACCAACGATGTGTATGACCTCAATACTAACTCGAAAGAGATCAGAATGTCTTTGGTGAGGTCACTATTGTGTGACACCATAAATAAGTCCAAACAGGGATTCTATGTCAAAAAGAATCAGGATACTGTATTCTCTTCCAATTGATGTATCCTCGATCAAAATTTGGCATCTCTTTTCTTATCAAGGCTTCAGTGTGCCTCTGTCCAAAGTTCAAAGTCAACAAGCTATTTTGTGGATTATCCATGCAATTCTTCTTCTTCACCCTGCAACTAGGATGCACAGAGTGTCTGTTTTTTTTATGTCATTTTTCCCTTATTTTGCTCAAAGGAAGTGTCCAGAACTAAGCCACAACTTTGCACAAAGGTTCTTTTCCTTTGCTTGACTGGTCATTCATCCTTCTTCCTCGTAATGGATTTTGTCTGCATGTGCTGTGGTTCTTCCCCGTTGCCTGTAGTCTCTATGCATTGGGGTGCAGGCAGAGGGTTTTCTCCGATGTATGGATTGATGTCACCCAGAAAGATCCAAGCTCTTCTTCCCTGTAGCTTGACTGCTGAGGGTGTGACGTCCTTCACTCTAAAGGGGCCGTTGAACCTTGGCTCGTCCCACTTTTTTCTCGTGTGATTTCTCTCCAGGACCGTGTCCCCAGAGAATATTGGAGGAACACGTAATTCTGGAACTTGGTCTGTTACAGTATCTCCTTCTTTGTTCTGTACTGCCCTACACCCTTCTTGTCGTCGCTGCAGCTGTCCTGAAATTACAGTAAGAGAAGATGTCATGCAATTCAAGTAGTTTTGCTTTTCCGATCCTATCACTTCTCCTATTGGCTGAGCCTCACATCTAGCTCTATTTGGAGGTGTTAATGGCATGTGCATCCTTCTGCCTGTCACAATTTCATGCAGTGTGAGTTGATGGTCAGAACCAGGCTGCTTTCTGAGTGCATACAGTGCCAGTGGAAGACAGTACAGCCATCCCTTCTTCAGAGTAGCTTCAACTTGGCTATCCTTTCCTTAACAAGCTGTTGAGCTTCTCACATATCCCATTCCCTTGAGGATGATATGTCGTAGAAAACTTGTGCTTTATACCAAGCAACAAGTTAATCTGTTCATATACTGCATTAACAAAATGAGGGCCATTGTCTGACCTCATGACTTCACACACTCCCCATCTGGGAAACACCTCCCTCACCAGGAATTTGGCCGCACAGGTAGATTCTGGGTGTGTACATGGACCTGCTTCTATCCATCTAGAGAATGGACACACCACAACAATTAGATACCTGTACCCGTTACATACTTGTATCATATTGACATGATTGATATGCAAGTGCTGAAAAGGCCCATTAGGCCTTGGGATAACTCCTTTAATCACACGTAGTGTATGCCCAGCTGTGAACTGCTGACAGAATATACAGTTTACCATAAAAATGCAATGTGTTCTGCCAAGTTCGGTATGAACCAGTCTTTGGCAATTGTTGCTGCTATATTCTCATTTGTTGTGTGGGCTGGATAGTGTAACTGGTCCAGTGCTATTTTCAATAAGGCTATAGGCATCACTGGTTTACCAGTGCTGCCTTGTCACCAAAAGCTCTCGGAGGTGTTTAAAGAACACCCTTGTCGCTTCCATAGGTTCTTCTCTTCCTTTGGTGCTATTCCTTGAAGCTCTATTGTTTTTGCCATATTGCTATAGCCATCCGGCTCACTTCATGCAACAATCATTCTCTCATGCACATCAGGTATTTCCACACTCATTATTATTTCAACTTTGGTTGCCACACGCTTGGCTTCAGTGTCTGCTGCTTGATTTCCATGTGAGATAAAATCAGTCCCTTTTGTGTGGGCAGCGCATTTCACGACCGCTATGCGCACTGTGAGTTGTAGTGGCTTAAAGAGCCTGTCCAATAAGGTGCGTGTTGCACTGGCATGCCGTCCGATCGGAGGTAGCCCCTCCTTTTCCAGCATGCTAGACCTGTGTGCACTGTCGACGTCACATAGGCCGAACCACTGTACACTGTCACTTCCTGGTCTCCGTGATTCTCAAGTATGAGTATCAACGCCAATAATTCTGCAGCTTGTGCTGAATAATGTGAGGGTAATCGTGCACTAATAAGTACTCGAAACTCCCCATTTGCCGTGTGCTTTACCACAGCGGCACCTGTATATCTCGAAGAACCATCAACGAAGGCGATTTCTCCTTCAGCCATGCATTTTCTTTCACTTTGGGAATCTCTCACAAAATTCTTCGTAGTTCGCGCAATCATGTATTGGCTCTCCTTCAGTGACTGGCTCTGCTACAAACAAAGCTGGGTTCACTATTTTGCATCAAACTATTTTAATCGTTGGATTTGATATGACCACTTCATAAGCAGAAGCTCTCTGAGATGTCAATGTGCCTTTTGGTTTCTCTAAAATGGCAAATAATGCTTGCCCGACGAATAATGTCATTGGGCATCCCATCACAATGGTTGTAGCCTTTTCTATGGTGAACGCTGCAGCAGCCAAACTTTGTTTGCACAGGAAGTGACCCCTCATCACTGGGTCTAAGTTCCCACTGTAGTATGCAAGGGGCTTGTACCCCAGCATGGTTTTCTGTGTTAATACTGCTGTCATAACACTGCCATTTGTGTGTGAAAAAAGGCAAAATTCCTCTGCATAATTGGGGATCCCTAAGACTGGTGCCTGCAAATGGCCTTTTTTAGTTCAACAAACCCTTCTTCCATGATCTCGGTCCACACAATTTTTTCTTTCGTTGCCTGTGCTTTCTTTAAGGCTTGTAACAAGGACCTGGTATAAGAGCTGTAGTCAAAGACCCATGCCCTGACATAATTACATAATCCTAGAAAACTCTGCATTTGTTTTATCATGTGTGGCTTGGCTGCTTTTGAAATGGCGTCAGCTCTTTCAGGGGTAACCTTTTTTCCATCATGTGAGATCAGCTGGCCTATGTACAGCATTTCTTGTTGACAATACTGTAACTTCTCTTTGTCAACTTTATATCCTTTCTCAGCTAGTATAGTTAATAGCTGAATAGAATTGTGTCTGCCCTTTTCCGCTGTTGTGCTGTAAATTAGAATGTCATCCACGTATTGCAAGACAACACTCTCTAATGCAATATTGCTTAGGTCCATTTGCAGGACTCTATTGAAAATCGATGGAGACTCACAATAACCTTGAGACAGCCTCGTGCTTTTCAGACAAACTTGTCTGAACGCAAACGATTTCAAAAAAGGTAGCAGGCGCTCCTCTCCAGAAAGAACATGGCATGTTCTGAGATGAGAGTTTGCAGCACACGCTTTATGCTCACTGTACCTTTCACAGATGGGAAATATCGATTTGGATATCAATCTTTGTCCTGCCCACATGGCCAGTCCAGCACAGAAATGCTATGGCAATTCCTCTCTGAACAAGAGTACCAACAGCAACCCCATACACGTGTTTCAGCCTTGTTGGGCCTCATCAGTGAGGTGAAGCTGTGCCT
The DNA here is from genome assembly GCF_040938575.1 of Ambystoma mexicanum. Classification (NCBI taxonomy): domain Eukaryota; kingdom Metazoa; phylum Chordata; class Amphibia; order Caudata; family Ambystomatidae; genus Ambystoma; species Ambystoma mexicanum. Next base: position 784,362,649 of record NC_090935.1, on the reverse strand, counting down.
CTCTGAGCACAGTGAGCGGGTAGTCCACGTCTGGTTGCCCCCAGGTAACTCAGGATGACCAAACCCAAGTTCCTTGCAAATATTTCAAAAAAGGTAGCAGGCGCTCCTCTCCAGAAAGAACATGGCATGATAACCTTTTCTGAGATGTGAGTTTGCAGCACACACTTTTTGCTCACTGTGCCTTTCACAGATGGGAAATATCCATTTGCATATCAGTCTTTGTCCCGCCCACATGGGCAGTCCAGCACCAAAATTCTATGGCAATTCCTCTCTGAACAAGAGTGCCAACAGCAACCCCATACACGTGTTTCAGCCTTGTTGGGCCTCATCAGTGAGGTGAAGCTGTGTCTCTCTGAGCACAGGGAGTTTTCATGCTATTTTAAAAAGGTTTTTTACCTTATGACGTCATAGATCTACTAAAACACATAAAACAGACAGACAAACTCCGACCGGCAACACACATGTCATGCCATCTGCTTCCTCAGATGCATCCTGCCCCTAATTTGTATTCCGACATGGAATTTAAGCCCATTTCTTTCAGATCATCTTTAATCGATCTGGCCATCTACGTTATCCTATCAATTCAGGACTTTAGATGAAGGCTTCAGCTAGTGCTCTTTAAAACCTAGGAACTTGGGCGTATACTTTTATCTCGCCCACTCCCTACATCTCTCTATATTGCTCGGCCCCCCGTGAGTCAATATTTTGCCCTTATATATACATTATACTCTTAATCTGACGTTATTTTTGTCCCACCTCCCTCTGTTACCTTCCCTTTACTTGTTTTAAGGCATGCAACTTTTGCCAAAGCATTCAGTCTTTTTCACTCACCGTTCGCATGTTTTTCCTCTCCAGACGATCGGGATCACCACCTTCATTACCGCCTTTCCGTGCCGCTTGTTCGATCAGCTTCTCGTAGACGTGGGGAGGGGTTCTTGTGGGAATGTAAAGGTCCCTTCACATCTAACCTGCAGGGTTTTCAATTAAACTAACCACTATCTACAGGTAGCTTCTCGTTCTTTCAGCCAGATCACAAAGGACTTGTGATATTGCTGAGGACCCGAAGTTACTTATGTCAACGGTTAATGGGTGTTTTATCTAATCTAACCATCTAATCCCTGCTACCAAGTGAACTGGATGGACCCCAGCCGGCCCATAAGATTGGGGGTCTCCAAACAGCCCTTTAAGATGAGTAGCAGCACGCTCGAGATAGATGGGGATGCAGATTCGTACTCTGGCACCAAATAATTCTGACAACTCAATAGTTTGGCAAAGGGAGTACGTTTAATGACAAGTACAAAAAACATGGAGTTCAATGAACATCAGCAACCTCTCGATCTTCCTTCTTGCTTCAACTCCATTTAATTTCAGAAAAAACACTGTATTTATATCAAAAACTCGTCATCACTGACATGCAATCTTAAAAACCTTACATGCAATGTGATTGGTTATAGGAAGGTAATTTTAACATAGCAAGCTTCACAATTTCTTTGCTTTTTGCGGTTTCTTGCATCTGTACATGTTTAAACTAACTGAATATATTCATCGTGCATATGGCATATGGTTCTGCATTTTGACATCAATTTCTTCATTTTAGGCTCAAGATGTCACTTATCCATGGTATTTCGTCTCTTTGTCAGTATTCTTAGGTCCTTCTATCTTCTATATGTACGTCAGTTCGATTTCTTATGATGTCACCATTTGTCTTCCTTTATTATCTTCTTGGCTTCTTTGGGTATTCCATTCTGAGAAACGTTATTTTGTCTTGCCTGTAGATATAGTTTTCTCAATTGGTACCTTACTGTCCAGGTTTTCTTAGGTGCCGGTACTTCAATAGGTGCTGTTACTCTTATAGGCACTGGGCAAAGGCCAGCTGCGGCTCTCTGCTAGTTTATTTGTTCATCATAAGTCACATATTTTGGCCTGAACGTACCCGGTACTTCGAAGGGGGCGGCTGGAGTGTGGATGGTGCTGGCACTTCCTCTTCAGGGGTAAAAGTGTTACATGGAAGGGGATACTGCATCTCACCATCCGGTGTCCCTCTCCCCAAAAACGCCTCACCCAGGTGATCCACCCGCACTGGTCCGCCCCAAGGAACGGAATCCAAAAGTGATGGCCGTGTCCTGGCCACCTGGATGACAGATCCCCGTGGACAAGTGGATGAGACACCTTCTGGTTTCTCACAGTGTCTACATGATGAATGGCTTGCGCCTGTCTGTTACTTTAATATAGAAGGTTACTTATTTTAATGTCAGCAGCCTTAATAGTGAGAGGAAAATACTAAACTGGATGGATTGGTGGGAACACTTATGTGCAACACTTAGATGGATTGTTGGGGGTAGGAAATGCATTGTCTCACACCTGCACTGCCTGGCAAATCCTGCACTTGGGGACTGTTTCTGTTTCCCTAGAGTCCCCCTACCAGCCCTGACACTTGCTGTCCGCACTTACCCATGCACTTGCCACGTGCTGGCTGCTACTCACTTATTGTTATCAACTTATTGTTATCATCTTGTACTGCACTTGCCACATGCTGGCTGTTACTTACTTATTGTTATCATCTTGTACTACACTTGCCACATGCTGACTGTTACTTACTTTGTAATCATCTTGTACTGCACTGTCCCTTCCCCCTTCCCACGCACTTGCACGATCTGAATGACACCTGGCCTAGTAGGATCATTGTCTGTACTCCCTCTTTTCCCCTCCCTTGCCTCATTGCGCCTTGAAGCACTTGTGCTATAAATGCCATATTTTATCATACTAACTAACCACACTAAAAACTCACCATTCGGATTACTCACCCTCAAACTCCGAACTAAACACAACCATACCTCTACCGCACCACACACCACACCCACTTTACAACATGAAACCAAACCACACACAATCTCACCTCAACACCACATGTCGACTACCGACCAAAAATGCATCAACACTCAGTGACCAGTTTTTCTTAAATGAAGCTGCCAACAGCACATCAAAGCTCTCTTGCTCTTTTCCTGTTCATTCCCATTAACAAACCCGACCCCGACTTACATTGCAGATCCGCCAAAGTGTCAAGAGACCACGTAGGTGGCAACAGTGCGTGGTACAAGAACCTTTAACATAACATAAGCTACTTGTGGCTTGATGTGGCATTCATTCAAGAAACCCTCCTTGTGGCAGACGAATCAGCAAAGCTTCAAAGGGACTGGATGGATTGGGAGCATTTGCGAGGAGAAGAAATGTGAAGTTACTATTTTATTTCACAAAATCTTTATGGGACAAGGCGATCTAAACCTTTTAGATGTGGGCTGATGGATTAATAGGATCAAATTCAGTGGGCCTGATTTAGGGCATCATCACAAGTTTGGCGGTAACCCTTATGCGGTATGGGAATTAGCGCAGCCAATACCACTCCGCCGGATCATGAGCCGGCGCAACTACCGCTGACTGTAAAATCAGCCAGCGCTATTACAGCGCAGTTACTTCGAGCTGGAGTTTAATTAACACAGGTGCCTGAAATTAAGCCACAGGTGAGCCCAATCCACCCAGAAGGCTACATAAGGCATACCCCTATCCCAAACACTGTTCCGAAACCATGCTGCCACTAGCCACTGTGAGCTAGGACAGGAAGCTGCTCATGCTGCGCTTGGAAGTAGAGAGGCTAGATAACCCGGCCAGGGCACAGGGAGTACAGGGGATGTTGGGTAGGAGGAGGAGGAGGAGGAGAGCCCAAGCAAGGTGTGCCCTGATCCCCAGGGTCAGGCCCTCATCTTGGGCCCTCATTGGCAACCAGTTGATCACCCTGTACCACTTCAACAGGTAGACCATAACAGAGCTGCTCACATAGGATCAACATCCGGACAGCTGTGCCCCCACTGCTGAAACTAGTGTCTGACCTAAAACTCCATGGAACTGGCATATTCCAGCACTTGCTGGCCGTGATGCATGGCATAGCACAGCCCACATTCTGTACAATGCTGGCCCAGGTGTTTGAAGCCCTGCCGCAGCAAGTGCAATGCCACATCTCACTGCCTACCACCCCAGCCCGGGTCAATGCCATGAAGGCACAGTTCTATGCCATTGTCCAAATTCCAAATGTGATTGATGCCCAGGACAGTACCCATGTTGCACTGGTGGCCCCCCAGACCCACAAAGCAGTGTGCCGAAACCACAAGCACTCCACTCCCTGAATATGCAGGTGATCTGTGACCCCAACCTCATCATCACCCACTGCTGTGCCCGCTACCTTGGTTCCACCCACGATGCCATGGCCGTACGGAACAGCACACTGCCAGGATACATGGAGAGGTACAGAGGACAATGGACCTGGATTGTGAGCTAGCACACATGCGTTGCGGACCACATGCCCAAATGGGGGCCGGGGTGTGTGAATGACCACACAAAGGATGCATGACAAGCAAATGTGGAATCCATACTTGACCACCTCCCACGCCAACATCACAGTACAGACCAGGGAGCATGCACATGCCGGACTTATCTGCATGGAGAAGCAGTAGTACACATACAGTATCAACTAAACACATCAACACGACTACAGGTACCACAATGCAACATGCACCCACCAAAGCAATGCAGACAAATGGCCAAATTCCCACACAGAACAACATCCCTGCCAGTGCCACAGCCATACACCCATGTACGGCCAGCACACAACGCCCACCAGTTGCCACCAGTCACCTAGGAAGGGTCCAGCCACATGCATGGGATAAATACACAACTACATCACAGCCACCATGTACACTGCTCATGTCACCGGCAGACACCTTACATATCATATGCTGTAAGGGATTAGGGCGCATGTGAAGCACAAGCAATGCATAGCACAAGTGGCACTGCATGCACAGACATAGAATAGACACATGCTGTCAAATGAAGGCCCATCTGCATGCACAAGTAGTCCATTGACCTAATATTGTGTAAATCCAGCCCCAAAACCTACACCGTAACTAATGCCTGTGCCTCCACCCATGCAGGTGAATCTGGATACCCGCAGCTGCCCTGGCTAATGACCCCTCTGCGTGATCAACAAACACTGCAAGAGAATGCCTGCAGACATGCTCACAGCAGGACCCGTGGTGTGCAACAAGCGTACCTTCAGCCTCCTGAGGGCATGTTTCCACGTCCTCGACCCTGTGGAGCCCTGTTGTACGCTCCAGAGAAAGTTGGCAAAATTGTGCTTGCATGTGCACGATATCTGCCTGAAGAGAAACGTTCTGCTACCACCTGACGTTGACATGCCACCCTCAGAGAATGAGGATGGAGTGCCTGTGGCCGAGGCAAATGCACACATTGGCAGAGATGACATGAGGGATGGGAGAATGGCATGCCAGGGACTGGGAGACAATGGGCCTCATTAGGACTCCGGCGCTAAAGCATGGTGCTATTAGCACCATGGTCCATGCCGGAGTCCGCCATGACGGAATGGGGAATTACCACCCCATTCCGAGGTTGGTGGGGCGGTAATTCCCCATGCAGCCATGGCCCTTCCCAATTCCCATTTTTGCCCCATAGGGCTCAATGGGAATGGGGAAGGCGCTAATTACGGTACCGCAAATTGCGGTACCGTAATTAGCACCAAGGTCCCTTTACGGGTCCCTACTTTAACGGCTGGTAAAACCAGCCGTTAAGGTCCGGTCTCGCAAAGGGACCTCGTAATAAGGCGCTAGGTGTTTAACGGTGCCGGAGCCTTTTACAGCGCCGTTAAACACTTAGCGACTGGGTCATAATGAGGCCCAATTTCTTTTGACACTTTCCCATGGCACAAGCCATGCACCACTTGGTGACACCACCCCAATCAATAAACATAACAAATACACAATCAGGAATGTCCTTGCATTCATGAATTTTACCTGTTCTTTATGGAATGAAGTGCCCCAACTATCCCCTCTTCCCCTTCCACCACCAACACCCAATCACACCACAAACACCCCATCACCCTATCCCCCCTGCCCGCTCCCACCGCAAACACCCTACCACAGTATTCCCCCTCCCCCTCCCACCACAAACACCCCGTCACACTATCCCCCTGCCCCTTCCAAGCACCAACACCCATCACACTATCTCCTGTAAAATCGCCCCATCAAACTATCCCCTTTCCCTACTCCCACCATCAACACCCCATCACACCCTCCCACCACCACCACCACCACCCCAGCATGGCCACTCATGGCAATTGGTTTCCCAGAGTCTTTCACAACTCTGCCATGGCATGCGCCACCCTGCGGCCAGCCCCTTGGATGCTGTGTCTGATGGCCTGCAGGTGTGCAGTCTGCGTGCTGCCAATCTCGTCCATGTCCCGCTGTCTGTGCTCCATGTCATCAAGCCTCCGCAACAGCATGCTGCATGTTGTATTGTGCTGTGTGGGTGAGGGGCTCTACACTGGCCCAGGGCTGTATGCAGGTGAGCAATATGTGAGCGTATCCACGTCCTGCTCTGGTGTGCTTGCACACTGGTTGTGTGGAGGGCTCTCCGGGGAGTGTTGGCACTGGCGACATGGAGGGCACTCTGGGGAGTTTTGGCACTGGTGGTATGGAGGGCTCTCCGGGGAGTGTGGCCCTTTGGCAGGTGATGGCACCGCAATGTTGTCCCCTGTAGCTCTTCTGTCACCCTGGCAGCAGGTGTGGCCTCAGTGTCTGCCTCCAGCTGAGGTTGTGGGTGCAGTGTGCCCTGCACTGCTTCGGGTGGCCTTTGGGGAGGACGTTGCCTTGGCCCTGCTGTGCTGCGGTGTTACACGCCGGGACATCCGCCTTGGTGTGGCCTGTGTGGGCCTTTGCAGGGTGTTGGTGGCAGACCTTTAAGGCCTGGTAGCCGTGCTCCATGATGGTCCTGCATCCTCCTCTTCTGATGCCTCTGGAGAGGCGTGAGTGCCGGTAGGGGACATAGGAAATGTTGTCAGGTATGGTTCACCCACATATGATGGCATGCAAGGCACAATTGCTATGGTACAGAGTGTGACCCCACACATATGGGCAAATGGGCATGGTTAGTCATGTGGGGATGCATGTGGGCCCAGCATCATGGGGTTGCTTGTAACAATGGGAGTGTGACCCATGACCTGCTGGTCTTTGGCCTATGTGTGGGTATGGTAGGGTGTCCATGCTTGGGCAGTTTACATCTGGCATGCATGCTTGTGGTCCTTCATGTCCCCACATCCGCTCCCCAGGTGGCACTCACATGGTGGGGGGCTGGCTTAGTCCATGGCCCTGTCATGGCTCTATGGGGCACTGCTGTGCAGCCAGCATGGATGCACTGTTGTGCAAAGTGATTGGCAGACTTGTTACATGTTGGTGTGTGGGACGTGTACTTCCCTGCGGCTTATCTGCCATGCCGACATATGCTGGTGGGACTGCTGCACGGTGTTGTGGTCACTCACGCACTTCAATCCCGCTGGCACAGGGTGCACCAGTAGGGGTGTGGTGCCCATGGCATTCGTTTGGTTCACTTGCCTGACCTTCGTGCTGCTGTGACGCTCAGGGGCACCATTAGTGCCCTGCCCTGTGGCTGATGTGGAGGGTGGCTTATGTGCCACCCCATCCCTCTACCCTGTTAGAAAGCCCAGCTACTCGGTCTGCTTACTTGTGTCCCTGTCCACTGGGGCATTTCATGGTGGGCAGTCATTTGTGCATGCATTTGTTTTGGAGGGTTTGATTCACCTCCTGCCTCCTGGCTGCTGGCACCCACCTTTGCACTGCCGATTCCCTCTATCTCTTTGAGGTTGAGCACTGTGCTGCATTTCTCCTCCCAGACGGTGAGGACCACTGGCTCTACAGTGCCTCCTCCAGTCGCCATGGACTCCTGGCAGTGTTGGGACAGCAGTCTCAGTACCCTGAATCTCAGGTCGTTCCACCGCTTGCGGCAGCTCTCTACATCATGGGGTATGCTGGAAGCTGCAGTCACCTTCTGGGAGATGGAAGTCCAGATGGCTGCCTTGTGCTCCCCAGTGGTCTTCTGTTGGCAACAGTCATAGAGTCCCACATAGTGGGAAGTTACCTCATCTGTGAGGACCACCTGCTCCCCCTCGCTAAATTAGAGTTTCTGCAGGCAATATTTGCCCACCTTGTCTCTTATCCTTTCCTGGGACATTTTTGCTGCTTACGAGGACTGGCTGCAGGAAAGGGAGATATTTTATGGATTGTGTTTTTCAAAATCGCTGCCGCGAGCCTTCCCGTTCTGGCGGTGGCACAATTTACACTGCCGCTAATAGCACCGGGATAGCTGACGGTAGCGCTATTAGCGTCACTTTCTCAGCAGTAGCCCTTATTTTGGTGGGTGTTAATAGCGTTACCGCCAGAGCGGGGGCGCATTCATGCCAGGTTGGTATGCAGTGCAAACTCCGCCGCATGACCCGTCTGTAGCGCTATTAGCGGTAATTGCGCAGGATTACCACCAGACTTGTGATGAGGCCCTGAGAGCAGATTTAAAATGCACTGGCAGATATGACTCTATGTTAAGTTTGCACTGCACAGGCTTCAAACCGTGGATCGTCAGGAAGGAAGCAGTCAGAATATCTGGCAGCCCCAGGCATGCTAATGGGTGTCAGTGGATTTTCTGTTGGCTTTCTATCATGTCTGGGATGCCTGATCTACCAATCAGTAGGTCATACCCTAGGTTCGGTACACTACCAGACCAGCTATCTTGGCAGAGTAGCCTTGACTAGCAGCGACATTGTAAGCACTTTTGTGCATGTAATCTCTAGATCAACAGATCACCGAACTTGATCACACTCTGCCTTAAAATTTGGTAATGGACACGTATGGAAAGACTACTGTTTTCGTACTGCGGAGAAAGATACACCTTCCAACCCTGCCCTCACCTTACAACTATTCTTTGCAGAGCAGCTAGCAGAACGTTCAATATTGTTTTACAGATGTTTGTCTTGCCAACTAAACCTTGTTTTGTTTACAAACCATCTTAGATCAAAAACCGCAGTCTCAGCCTGTCTGCTGCATCCACTGAAGTGAAGGCTAAGTAAGGTAGAAGCTTTCAGCTCCAGCAACCGCCTTGTTTTGGCCCTCACATTTCAGTGACTCAATGAAATGATCTGTCCACTTCATTTTCAGACGAAACCTGTGTGATGTTTACACATTTGAATTACCATAGAAACTGATCTATAGACGTCAGAAGAAAAACAAGCAGTTTCAGAATATCTGGGGCAGGTTTCTGGATTTGTACGGCTCTGATTCAGTGATTATGTAGGTGGGTTTGGAGTGGGGTTTGGGGTATTTGCTGTCTGTTTTATTTTTGTAAATTGCATAAATATGTGAATTACCATAAAACTGAATAGAGTATACGTTAGAAATCCTGCACACAAAGCTTTTGTACATTTATATAACCTTGTTTTCTTAGTTTTTTTAGTGCCTTTTGATACTTCAAACTACCTTGTTTTCTAAAAACTGTTTGTTGATTCTTTTTAGAACTAACATCAAAAAAGTCCGATAATGAACCAGATTAGTGTCTATGGGCCTCATTACTACCCAGGCGGTAACCATGGCGCTATTAGCGCCATGGTTGCCGCCGGAACCTTACCGATTCCGCCATGGTCAATGCAGCAATTACCGTCCCATTCCAAGGTTGGCGGGGGCGGTAATTCCCCATTCACCATGGCCCTTCCCCATTCCCATTTTTGCCCCCATAGGGTTCAATGGGAATGGGGAAGGCAGTAATAACGGTACTGCAAATTGCGCTACCGTTATTACCTCCAAAGTCCCTTTGCGGGTCCTGCCCTTAACGCCTGGTAAAACGTGCGACAGAAAACATATTTGAGTTAAAATATCCCTGACCCTCTGAGCCATAACAAACAGTTAAGGCAAAACATAATTGATGACTAATTTGCAACGGTAAAACCAGGCGTTAAGGGAGGATCCGCAAAGGGACCTCGGAATAGGGCGGTAAGGGATTACCGGCACCAGTGGCCTTACCGGTACCGGTAATCTCTTACCGCCCGGGTCGTAATGAGGCCCTATGTATTTACTTCTCGTCCTGATGAGGGCTGGGCCCTACAAACCACAGCTGTCCTAGTAGATGGAGCACAAGATCTTGAATCGAGGTTGTTCCAGAGCTTCTTTCTTTAATGATTATAGTTTGTTTCAATCTTCATATTTTGAACTTTTTTCACATTTACCCAAATCTGTTGTAATGCAATGATCTTGAATGCAACCTCTTTAAATTGTTGATTAATGTCTCAAATGTTTGCCATCTTTATGCCACTCTTTGGGTTTCATTACGAGTATGGAGGTGTGGTTAAACAGTGGTAATGTGATGATAGTTTCACTTCCCCCACATGACCCCACCACCGTAATATAGGTTTGGTGTTAAGGTAGGGGAATTACTTCCTCCTTGCCAAAAAACAGCAAAATCGGCAGAATTACAGCACGCAGAATTATTGTGGGTCGTAATTGTGCATAAATCCCCATGGAGTACATTTGGAGTCCAAAAATGGGTCTTACACCACCCTACCACCGCTTGTAATCCCACAGTAGATCCTTGGGACCAAGTGGCGGTAACGGTAATTCCGTTGGCGCTATTATAAGTAGATGTATTTCCAAAATACTTCAAAACTCGTAAAGAGGCCCTTGTTCTACATATGATGTATGTTTTCCCCAATGTTCCAAGTTTCTTTTCTCAATGCCTCTAGCCTTATGGTTTGCTCGTTTGATTAAATTCCTTTGTGCACAATTACCCTCATTGCAAATTAGTCGTGAATTATGTTTTGCCTTAACTGTTTGTTATGGCTCAGTGGGTCAGGGATATTTTAACTCAAATATGTTTTCTGTCGCACGTTGTGTGTTGGCAATTTTACAGCTGTTGGTGACATGTACTGTATGCAATGCCTGCCAATGCTGCCAAAAAATGTGATTACATGGCAAAAATTGGCAATTTTTTGAGTCCCTGGGTATATATCCTTTGCTGCCCTCTAAATGTGAAAGCCTTGAAGCCGTGTAGACCCCTTGCTGTTCAACCATACCCAATGATAGGAGCTTGAAGGACTTCAACCCTTTCCTTAGACCTCCTACTCACAGGTCTCTTAACTTGCACAGCTCTTCTTAACATAGAGGAAGAAGAGAAGGAGGTAATGACTATTATATTGCCTCGCAGGGTAGCAGTGATCCCCATTTCGCTGAGTCGTATACTTCCTGGTCAGAGTCCTGGACACTTGAGGCAATCCCTCCTCCAGACAAATCTCTTTAGTAACCTTTAGCTTTCAAGCAAAATCAATTAATTAAGCTACTCCTACTAGGAGGTTTGAATAACCCACCTACAAATCATAACTCTATGTTATGTATACTTTAATGAGACTTCAGATTGAAGTTATGCCAATGCCATGTGATGGGAGAGGCATGTAGAATACTGTGATGAGGAAAGGTGCACTCATTGTTATGAAGATGAAAGGTAGGTAGTGACAACTTTACCACTTCATCCCTATTAATCATCCAAGACCATAGCATATTTGGATATATCAATTGCAGCAGATTATGAACAAGAGCTCTTAAATTCAGATGCTAAAACACATCCACTTTAGCAATGGGCCCCAATCTGGGGGAGGTGGCCTTACCACTTCAGGAAATGCCCTGGGCCATTATTAACAGGCCCAAGCAAAGTATAGAGTGGGCAGAGCAGAAGCATATGCACCCTGGTCAGGGCCAAAGGCCCTGGCTAGTGGGCACAAAAGAGATGGGAACATGTGCAGTGGCCATGACCAAAGGCCAAGGCTAATGGCCCTGTAGTGTTTTAAAATATAGAGCGAGCACGACTGATGGCTGTGCGATTAGGCTCAAAAGACATGCTGTTGCCACCTAGTGGGTGTAAAAGAAACATATTGGGGAAACATATATGGTGAACATGTGTTGCCACCTAGTGGGTGTAAAAGAAACATATTGGGGAAACATATATGGTGAACATGTGGAAGGCTTTGGCCACTGTCCATGGCCAAAGGCCATGACTAGTGTCTTAGTATTGTTGTAAAATATAGATGGGGTTTGGCTGTGCCCACTATCCACGGCCGAAGGCTCAAAAGTAGTCTCAAAAGATAGACCTAGTGGGTGTAAAAGAAACATATTGGGGGTACATATACAGTTGACAGGGCCGAATGCCAATGAGCACATACATATTATAAGAGAAGGGAGTCACAATGACATACAAATTGGCATTATTGGGGAAAAAGCATTTGGGGGACAGCAACGCGAGAGCGCAGAGTTAATGCGGCCATGACTTCCCACATTCACTGAATTTCAAGGGTTTTGTTGCGATAAATCTGGTCAACTCGACTAAGCAGCAGAAAGTAAAAACCAAACAAAAACCCCCAAACTAACCAACACCCCCGCTGCTGCTCAGGTGGCGGAGGTGAAGGTTCCCCCATTTTGGACCTACAAATGGGGGCCTAAAAACACACCATCCCAAAACCAGCCAAATCAGAGGCAAAGAAGACCTTCTGATCAATCAGCAGGAGGTGGTAGTCAGGTCGAAAACCCCACCAATGTGACCTCTCACTCTGCTAATGATATCAGTCCCAGGTATAAGGGCAATAGACCTATCTTGGGGTATGTATGGACTCCCCCGGTGCAAGGGGGGGTCCAATCAGGTGAGTACTGCCCCAGGAAACTTCCCTCCCAACCTTCCTCAGGAGGGCAGTATTCCTCCAAATCCTGGGTTACATTTCTTCCCCCTGTACCTTCCAAACTCCAACCTGCAGGACAACCTTCCTTTCTGTCCCCGCTTTCAGGAGTCCAGACCACCCAATCTGGGAGAGGGGAGGCCAAGGGTGGAGAAGGGATAGTTACCCTTCCCGAGAACAACCTAGATTTGATCAAAGACCCCCGTACCAGCCGGAGCGGGTGTCCCAAATGGAGTAACAGTTCCAGAACCTAACTAAGGATCTGAGTCACATGTTGAGGGCTCAGCAGAACCCTCAGATGAACATGGAGGCTCAGAACCCCTCAAACCAAGGGTCTGGCATCCCGGAACAATGATGGGGAGAGAACCCCGACAACCCACTGGTTCTAGAGGAGGAGGCACGGGAGGAAGGGGGTGCAAAGCCCTAGAGGAAGCTTCCTTCCTCACCTGTGAAAAGCCCCTGGACACCCTGCAACTGGAACGAAAATGTCTTGTCCCCAAAAATCTGCAGCCCAGGGAACAGAGGGTGGGTAGGAGAAACAAAGAAACCAAGAAGACCCATTGTGTGGAGGAAGTCATTGTCCTCCAGTTTGAAGGGGATGCGTCCTTGGAGGATTCTGGGAAGAAAATCTTCTCCTTCAGGGACAGGGGAATTACTCCCAAAGAAAAATGGGTCCCAAGAGACCAGAACTCAGACTGCGTAGGTGTGGGGACTGATTCAGAACCACCCATCCCTGAACCCCAGAATTGTCAACCAGAGAACAGAATATTGATGGAGGGATCCTCCCCATGAACAGGTTCTAGTTCTACCACTAGGTAAAGGGGGACAGCACAGAGCTAAGGGAAAAAGGTTTTTTTTTTACAGATTCTCAGACTCCGGCACAGAAAATTGTCCAAAACCCTGGAGTCAAAGTCCAAAATAAAGAAATTTACTGGCCAGCTTGCCCAGAATGCCCATTACCTTTGCCCATTTGAGGAGAAAGAAGGTAGATTCTACTCCACGTCCGAGTGCAAGGGCAATGTGAATTTTTAGCACTGGTGGTTACTGGATCCCAAGCCACTGTTCTGTACAAAAGGGCCTTTGAGCAGCTACATTCAGGAAGGGGGGGGACACCAGATCCCTCTCACCCCTCTTCCTGGACAACTCCAGAACTGCAACGGGAATGAAATTCCCGTCGAGGGGACTGTGGATCTGGAAATTAAGATTGGGCGACATAAGGTGAAGCACCTGGTTATAGTTGTGACTCCAGAGGCGATCCCATGTCTATTAGGTAATGATCTCCTTCGGAGGTTGTCTCCACTGATAAACTGTCTAAATAAAGTCCTCTCAAAGTGTCAACCATGTTAGTTTAAATGGCACATGCCACATTGTTGAACAAAAATCAGATCAAATTGAGTTTCATTTCCAAAATAATCAAATACCTGACATTACAGTAATTGCTGCAGGACAACAAATTGGTGATGGGAACTTCTCTCCATTCTTGAAAATCAACCTTCCTTCCAGTTTCAAGTGGCATTCCACACTGAAAGGAAAACCTTGAAATTTTATAGCAATCCCCAATCTGAAAATCCAAATCCTTTAGTCAAAAGTGATGAAAAACCAGCTCAAAACCTGACTGAGTTTCAGAAGAAGGATGAACAGCTGTTCCTCCCCATTCAGTACTTAAATGAGGGCAGGGAGTCTGTTCTTGCCAGAGTTGGCCTGAATAGTGAAGACAGAATCATCAGTGAAGCATTATTCAGGAAACTCCCAAAAGACCAGACCCTTCTGTTGTATAAATGTCTCGTTATGAAATGCATTGTACAACTAACCAGCTTGTTCTAGAATGGGCATGCTAGGGAATGTTCTATGTAGAATGCAGAACCTTAGAGTAGTTGTTGTTTCTCAATTGCATTGCAGTTAAGCCTGATACCTTGGAGGTGTTGGGGGTCTTTATATGCTGTGCTTTACCTTACCCAATAAAAGCATCTAGAAAACACAATTGGCGTGTTTGCTTTTATAAGACCTTCCCCCTGCTAAGTCGGTTTATCAGTGGGTATGGGGCCCAGAAAATCCCTGTTATAAACATCTTTTGCTTAGCAGTTGTATGCTAACAATGTCTGTCCTTGGCAGAAGCATAGAGCATCATTGTTGTATTGTGCGAGGTGTCCCCTCTTGTAAAAGTATATTTCACATAATACCGCCTGATAACAAACACTGGACTAGGCACATTCGCATCACACTGAAAATTGCATTTCAATGAACCTGAATAAGGCTGACTATGCTGCCATTTTAAATTCATCCACCATTTTGATTAACTCCTGCTTTCTGTCTCATGTTAAACTTTATGTTTTTGGCTTCAGCAGAGAAAAATTTACTTTGTACTGTGTCAACATGGATAAACATGTTGAGGCTGCTGAAAGTGGATTGTTTGTCCTGCACTAAGAAACCTTGGAGCTAAACTGAACAGTAATTTAGATGTTGTCTGTATCAATAGCGTCATCCTCGTTCAAACAGTGGAACAGAATGTTGAATAGTTGAAACCGTGTGCCTTTGCAGAAATCTGTTTGCACGTTCCTTGATACTGGATTCACTTTAAGCTTGGAAACAAATGTGACCATTGTATCGTATGTGCAGAAAAACATGTCTAGTGTTTGAGGAAAACATTGAACAATAAACAGTTATTTGAATCTGTATTAGTTATGTGAACTGGCTATGAACCATAGTGAATGTGTAACACGAAGAGGGGCTGGACGGTGAGTCCGGGATTATGAGAAAATGTATAAATACTGATGTTTTTTAGATGTCCGGCACTCGCTCCCCTCACGGTGTCTGCTGGTACACACTGCGAGGTGTTGGGAGCCAGATAGCTTTCTGACCAATAAACTGTACATGTACTTTTAAACCCGTGACTGGCGTATTTCATTTTTGGTGGTATTAAGCCTCGATATTTATTTTGATCTTTTACTCAGCCTTTTACCTATGCAGTAATATCCTCAACTGACTCAAAATTAAATTGGATCCCAGTAATTGCCAAGCCTGGTCCCAACTGGAGGGTAACCCCCAGGGCCATGGCAATCCCAAAGGAAGCCTTCCGGTCAGCCCGATTGCTACCGTAGGCAGTTGAAGTTCAAACGTGTAGAGGAGGTCAACATCCCAGGCCTGGCCCTACAAGATCTGCATCCCCAAAGAAGAGCTGTCAGAAGAGAAATGGGTCCACATTAATCAGTTAAAAAGATGTCACCCCAGACACACTTTGCAGCTGATTGAGGAGCCAAAGGAAAATCAAATAGAAGAGACATCTGGAGAATGAGGAGAAAGAAGCAGAAAAAGCTGAATGAATAGGTAGGCACATGGGTATATCTATCTAACAGGGAGTACTTTTCTTCATTGTTATTGTGAAAATGTATAACGAAACCATGGTGTAAAAGTTCAATCATGTCTTTGCCTTGTTGAGAAATTTGTTTTCTGATATTGTTCAAAGACCCCTGATATTTGTAAATGTATGCCTTGTTCCACTGATGTCAACCTTCCGGGAAGACTGTCAGTGAAAGATTCTAAAACCTGTTTTTATCTATCTCCTATTAGATTATTAATTCCATTCCCTCCTAGACTGATGATGACCTCCCTGGGGACCTGGAAAGGGAAGGAAGGAATGGGGGTGCCGCTCCACACCCTCCGACCGAAAGATGGAAGGAGATTTTGCCGTACTGCTCCTTGATGAAAGAAGAACTCCACCAGATGAACCTCACTTTGCCCTACTCTCCCTCAACAAGAAGTCCTGGGAAAGCAGGGAGGGGATTCTGTGGGCTAAATTCACTAGTCCAACAGAAATCACTGCATCACACAACTGTATTTTAGCAGTTACAAAAACAATGGCTGCACTGTCTCTGCTGAGCACATATGGGGTGAGATGGAAAATAGACACTGTGAGAATGGCTGCATTTATTTTCTTCATGTGAACCCAAAGAGAAGAATTCAATGGCAAGATGGCTCAGCGCGGCTGTGTTGTGATTTGCAAAAATTTAAAACTGCAAAAGAAAATGTTCTGTGTTTAAAACGACCTTGCACTGATGCTATTTTCATTTTTAAACATCACCCAGCTTGGGTTTAGTAAAACACAGCCATGTCCATCTATACTCAGGTTGAACACCATCAAATGAGGGCCTTCCCTCCCTGAACGGCATTGTTGTGTCAGATTAAATGTATGAAAAGCAGGAAATTTCATTTCAGTCTGCACGGCTAACATTCACTTTGGAAACCAATGAACACACAAAGAGCACTTCAAAAGAAGCTCTCTCTCTCTCCCCTTTGCCTGGTGTCAGTTTCAAAGAACCCATTTCTCAAGCATATCGCATTGTATAGAAATTGACCAGAGCTATGGAAGCCTTCAGAATGAAAATGCGAGGAAATCCGTATTTGTTAAATGAACATGAAAAATAAAAAATGAACCCGTGTTACCCTGCTTTGCAGATCAGTGAAATGACATTCTGGAATGTCAGGAATCTGGTTAAGTCAACACAAAAGGCACGTACAGCCGGGAATCCCTTGTCTATTCAGAGACACAAGGCAAACACTCCTACAGCACTTTCACACATTACATACGTTTACAAACCGGCCTGATACTGTATCCTTCACTCTTATTCTTCGACTGGTCTACGTTATTCAGGCAAAGGTAGAAGGAGTGAGCATTATGACAAATGCAGAAGATTGCCATGGAGATTGTGGAGTCGGCTACACCGCTTACGTTCTTGTTACACGTAGGGAACGTGGTCAAGTGTCTCATAGTACTTAGGCTCCTCCTCTTCCTGATTCCAGTGCTTCTGATTTTGAAGTATGTTCCTGATTCTTGCTTGTTATCCTTTGTCCTGACCTGTTTGATTATTGAAACTTGGACCGATTCACTGACCTTGCTATCTTGCCTCACCCTTGTCTGTACCGCGCTGATATTGCTTCTGAACTCACGTTGCCGACTCGGAACGCCCTGGGATATTCTTGCCTGCAGTTTGGTTTTACAGTTGTGAAATGCACTACTGCCCGCAATGCCAGATGGCATGAGTTTGTTTCTATGTACAACTTTGTGATAACCTATCGCCCAGGTTCTTTGCACACCAAGGCAGATGCTTTATCCCGTCTCTATAATTCCTCGACTCAGCGGGCAGTAAATGGTACCCCCTTCCGGCATCACCAAGTGGTCTGCGGTTGTACATTACAACCATCCATGAAATCGTTGATCCAAGATTGGGTTCAGAAGAACTCCCAAACCATCACAGACTTTAACATGGACATGGCCCAGTCCTTATCGTATGTTAAGGGTAGGATCTGCTTCCCTGATACAGCCACACATCGAATGGTCTTACAATGGTGTCATGACTCCAAGATTGCAACACATCCAGGCATACAGAAAGCCATGGCTCTGTTAAACCGATGGTTCTTGTGGATCACTTTGAACCACAACATCATAGACTACATCAAATCCTGTGCCCTTTTCGCACAAGCTAAGATGTCTTACACAAAGCCGGTGGGTCTGTTGCAGCCCTTTCTGGTCCCAGAACGTCCATGTGTAATGGTATCAATGGATTTCATTGTTGAATTACCACCAGTTCAGGGGTATGACACTCTTTGGGTGGTTATAGACTATCTTACGAAAATGGCCTTGTTTATACCATGTCAGGGTCTTCCAACAGCTCCTATGTTGGCTGATCTGTTTTTGAAGCACATTTTTTTTTTTGGCTTACCCAGTATCATCGTGTCGGACTGAGGATCGCAATTTACGTCCCGTTTCTGGAGAGCCCTCACTCATACCTTTGGGATCGATGACCGTTATTCCAGCGCTTACCACCTGCAGATGGACGATGAAACAGAGCGGTTGAATGCCACCTTAGAATGATATCTGCGATTTCTCCTCCTCCAGTATCAGGATACTTGGTTAAATGTTCTAGTAATGGCCGAGTTTGCTTATAATTACTCTTTGCATTCCTCAACGGGTATTTCCCCGTTTCATGCCCTGTATGGTCAGCATCCTCGTTCTCTTCCTTTCCCATTTACAGTTTCACCATGTACTCTGGCCGCACATGATTGTGTTCGAAATTGCAGGGTGGTATCAAGCAGCATCTAATTGAGGCCCAGTCTTGTGCAAAAACATTTGCTGACACTCATAGAACTAAGGAACCTGCCTACATGGTAGGAATGAAGGTTTGGTTGTCAACGAAGAACCTTCACATTCCTGGGCACAAGTCCCTCTCTCCACGGTTTGTTGGTCCATACCTTGCCACGACGTCATTAATCCTGTGGCGATTAAACTGGACCTACCCCCTAATTGGAAAGTACATCCTGTTTTTCACATTTCGCTATTGAAAGCATTTCATCCAGGTACTCGATTGGTGAACCATCCTCGTCCTTTGGAGGTGCACGGAACAAAGGAATATGAGGTCAATCGCATCCTTGACATTAAGGTCAAGCATGGTGTTCGCTTGTATCTAATGGATTGGAAAGGCTATGGCCCTGAAGATATCACATGGGAGCCCACCGACCATATCCATGGCCCGGTTCTCTTGTCCAGATTCTGGTCCGATCAGAGGCAGTGGCGTTCTTTGAGGGAGGATACTGTCAGGAATCAGGTTAAGTCAACACAAAAGGCACGTACAGCCAGGAATCCCTTGACTATTCAGAGACACAAGGCAAGTACTCCTACAACACTTTCACGTATTACATACATTTGCAAACCGGCACAACACTGTATCCTTCACTCCTAGTCTTCTGCCGGTCTACGTTATTCAGGGAAAGGTATAGGGAGTGAGCGTTATGACAAATGTGGAAGGTTGCCATGGAGATTGTGGCGTCTGCTATATTGTTTACGTTCCTGTTACACATAGGGAACGTGGTCATGTGTCTCGTAGTACTTAGGCTCCTCTTCTTCCTGATTTCCATGCTTCTGATTTTGAAGTACGTGCCTGATTCTTGCTTGTTATCCTTTGTCCTGACATGTTTGATTTTTGAACCTTGGACCGATTCACTGACCTTGCTATCTTGCCTCACCCTTGTCTGTACCGCGCTGATATTGCTTCTGAACTCACTTTGCCGACTCGGAACGCCCTGGGATATTCTTGCCTGCAGTTTGGTTTTACAGTTGTGAAATGCACTACTGCCAGCAATGCCAGATGGCATGAGTTTGTTTCTATGTACAACTTTGTGATAACCTATCGCCCAGGTTCTTTGCACACCAAGGCAGATGCTTTATCCCGTCTCTATAATTCCTCGACTTAGCGGGCAGTAGATGGTACCCCCTTCCGGCATCACCAAGTGGTCTGCGGTTGTACATTACAACCATCCATGAAATCGTTGATCCAAGATTGGGTTCAGAAGAACTCCCAAACCATCACAGACTTTAACATGGACATGGTCCAGTCCTTATCGTATGTTAAGGGTAGGATCCGCTTCCCTGATACAGCCACACATCGAATGGCCTTACAATGGTGTCATGACTCCAAGATTGCAACACATCCAGGCATACAGAAAGCCATGGCTCTGTTAAACCGATGGTTCTTGTGGATCACTATGAACCACAACATCATGGACTACATCAAATCCTGTGCCCTTTTCGCACAAGCTAAGATGTCTTACACAAAGCCGGTGGGTCTGTTACAGCCCTTTCTGGTCCCAGAACGTCCATGTGTAATGGTATCAATGGATTTCATTGTTGAATTACCACCAGTTCAGGGGTATGACACTCTTTGGGTGGTTATAGACTATCTTACGAAAATGGCCTTGTTTATACCATGTCAGGGTCTTCCAACAGCTCCTATGTTGGCTGATCTGTTTTTGAAGCACATTTTTTTTTTTGGCTTACCCAGTATCATCGTGTCGGACTGAGGATCGCAATTTACGTCCCCTTTCTGGAGAGCCCTCACCCATACCTTTGGGATCGATGACCGTTATTCCAGCGCTTACCACCTGCAGATGGACGATGAAACAGAGCGGTTGAATGCCACCTTAGAACGATATCTGCGATTTCTCCTCCTCCAGTATCAGGATACTTGGTTAAATGTTCTAGTAATGGCCGAGTTTGCTTATAATTACTCTTTGCATTCCTCAACGGGTATTTCCCCGTTTCATGCCCTGTATGGTCAGCATCCTCGTTCTCTTCCTTTTCCATTTACAGTTTCACCATGTACTCTGGCCGCACATGATTGTGTTCGAAATTGCAGGGTGGTATCAAGCAGCATCTAATTGAGGCCCAGTCTCGTGCGAAAACATTTGCTTACACTCATAGAACTAAGGAACCTGCCTACATGGTAGGAATGAAGGTTTGGTTGTCAACGAAGAACCTTCACATTCCTGGGCACAAGTCCCTCTTGCCACGGTTTGTTGGTCCATACCTTGCCACGGACGTCATTAATCCTGTGGCGATTAAACTGGACCTACCCCCTAATTGGAAAGTGCATCCTGTTTTTCACATTTCGCTATTGAAAGCATTTCATCCAGGTACTCGATTGGAGAACCGTCCTCGTCCTTTGGAGGTGCACGGAACAAAGGAATATGAGGTCAATCGCATCCTTGACATTAAGGTCAAGCATGGTGTTCGCTTGTATCTAATGGATTGGAAAGGCTATGGCCCTGAAGATAGCACATGGGAGCCCACCGACCATATCCATGGCCCGGCTCTCTTGTCCAGATTCTGGTCCGATCAGAGGCAGTGGCGTTCTTTGAGGGAGGATACTGTCAGGAATCAGGTTAAGTCAACACAAAAGGCACGTACAGCCAGGAATCCCTTGTCTATTCAGAGACACAAGGCAAATACTCCTACAACACTTTCACGCATTACATACATTTGCAAACCGGCACAACACTGTATCCTTCACTCCTAGTCTTCTGCCGGTCTGCATTATTCAGGCAAAGGTATAGGGAGTGAGCGTTATGACAAATGTGGAAGGTTGCCATGGAGATTGTGGCGTCTGCTATACTGCTTACGTTCCTGTTACACATAGGGAATGTGGTCATGTGTCTCGTAGTACTTAGGCTCCTCTTCTTCCTGATTTCCATGCTTCTGATTTTGAAGTACGTGCCTGATTCTTGCTTGTTATCCTTTGTTCTGACCTGTTTGATTTTTGAACCTTGGACCGATTCACCGACCTTGCTATCTTGCCTCACCCTTGTCTGTACCGCGCTGATATTGCTTCTGAACTCACGATTCTGACTCGGAATGCCCTGGGATATTCTTGTATAAAGTTTAGTCTTTTCCGTTCTACAGTTGCCGACCTGGAACTCTACTGGATTTGTTTGGATTGCGATTCTGCCACTTACTTGACAGCCTGTTGCCAATATGCCTTCATCTGGACACCCTGTTTGTGAACCTGCATATGGATACTCTATCTGGCGAAATAAAGCAATATTCCTTTTACCTAGATCCTGTCTGTGCTGGGACTAGAGACTTTCGGTTGTGCTGGGGATCCGCTAGGCGTCCTCGTGACGTCGGGCCAGGTGGCTGTGGACTAGAGACCTTGCCACACCGTGTTAGAATTTGTCCTCATGACGTCGGGTAGGATTCCAAGGATTATTGCTGAACTCTTTTCTTTTTCAACGCCATATCTCCCACGGAGTATTCTACTGCTGATGGTTTCCTCATTCACGTCATTCATT
Source organism: Ambystoma mexicanum (assembly GCF_040938575.1). Classification (NCBI taxonomy): domain Eukaryota; kingdom Metazoa; phylum Chordata; class Amphibia; order Caudata; family Ambystomatidae; genus Ambystoma; species Ambystoma mexicanum. The sequence goes on along the minus strand of NC_090935.1, from coordinate 784,340,412 downwards.
CATCATAAATGGTAAGATTGGGTTCTCATTCATTCATGGAAGAAGCATAGATTATATCTCTGGCCATCCCTTGTACCTGTCCTATCTGAAACATATTAATGCTATCAGGTACATCAGGCGGTTTCCTGACACACCAGGGAGAGTCTCATTCCTCAAGTCCTTCTTGATACAGGTTAGCCTCTCATAGATTGGTAAACACTTGTCATTGTTTCCAGCTCTGGTTATGTATGTATTTGCTATTCGTCTTGATACAGCCTGGCGATTGTGTTATGTCCATCTCTTCTAAGGAATTGACCCTTATGATTGTCTATTATAGTCAACAGAGGGGTACATTGTTGGGAAGAATTTTTCCCCTACACTACGGGCTCAAGTACATCTAAGGACTGTCTCTTCCAGTTGCCAGACGAATTCTGACATGGAAGCTCAATAAGAAATAACACTGTAAAATGCCCAGAAACACAACTGTGCATTTGGGGAAGAATAGCTGCAAAAATATAGGTATATTTAACTCTGTATATTTTATTTTTCCTCACAAAAAGAACTTCAACAGCCTGGCTGAAGCTCAGGCATTCCTATTAGACCAGGTTGGCTTAAAGGCCAAATGTCGCACCTCCCTGTGATTTGATACTGCCAGGCCAAGGACCGTGTTCTTTGGACTGCCAAGTGTGATAATTACAGGGTGCCTCAGACTGCCTGGCAGAGATGCACCCAAGAACAAAGGGGGATTCCAATCCATGTCTTTCCCTCAGAACTGTGAAATCCTCTGCATTCAAACGGAAGGACTTCAAAGGAGGAGTCATGACAACCCCAGTGCAAGCTGACCAGGGAAAGACATTTGGATGGTGGGTTGGAAAGACTGCCCACATTTGAGAACAAAGCCAGACCATTTGAATTAAAAGATGTTTTACATTAAGACATTTATTTCAGTAATCTGAATAAGCAGTAATGTGATATTATGATGGTTTTCAATGTAATTTTTCTATCAGCAAGATGAGGCGATGTGGGCCTTCCTAGCATGTGGGGGATGTGAACGGCATTAAGGAGGCATTTCCGGAGAAAAGCGTACATGACACAGATGTAAAATATGATGGAAATATGCCCAACACTGTTAGGTTTATGTGTGGCCATTTGTAGAATTTTAGGTGAAAAGTTTTCCATAGAAATTGCAATAGAGTGCCAGAAGGGCAAAGCAGCATTGCACAGACTTGGGGTTTGAAATACCATATTCCTTGTAAAATATGGGATCTGCCTATCTGATTTATATGAGGATAACAAATGTAAATATGAGTGTTTTGTTTCATAACTGATCTTGGTAAAAGTAATTGTGGTGAAACAAAGCACATCATAAAACACCCACACTAGAACTGAAGTGACTTCCCTGGATCCAATCCGCTTGCAGGGAGGTAGCAATATTCACAGCCTGACCTATCCCATTTTAGAGGTATGTCCAGGTTACTTCTGCCCACATAGTAAATATTCTCTGATGTCATCCTGCTCATAGAAGGAGGAAGCATAGAGAGAGTCAGGACATTCAAAATTCAGGACATCTAATATCCAGACCTTTAGACATTCAACATTCCAAATTCACCCTGCAAGACTCCAGACTCTAGAGCCAGGCCAGAGGTAGCTGATCCAGATCCAGGCAGAACCTCCTATCCAGGCACAACCTCCTATCCAGACAGGACCACCATCCAGAATTAAACCCTATAAAAATCCCAATAATTAAGGGAGAAAGGAGGAAAGGCTGCTGATCCCTTTGGGAGAATCCAGTGACCAGACCAGTCCTTCCCCAGCTGATGCACCCACTGTCCACTGTGACCAGACCCCAGTTGCCCCGGTGTTCCCTTAAAGGAGAGCCCAGCCGCTGCACAGTGACCAGATCCTTGTCCCGCTGTCCAGAGACCCGGTTCGCTGTCCAAACTACCCAATTCGAGTGCATTTTGTAACACCCTTCCCCAGTAACCAAAAAGCTGCTTACACCAGTCTGTTACCTTGCATTCTGTTCAACCCCATAAAAATCCTATAAGTACCCCAGAAACTTCTTAAATTGTCGGCATCCCATCCATAGAAAAATCTGTGTTAGTCTCCATGTGTAGCGCAATTCTTTCCAAATCATTTCAGTCCTTTGTGTAAATCCTTAGAACTATTTTAAATAAATTAATTAATTTCCCATAGTGATGAACGTGGCGTGAATAGGTTAACCTTGCAAATGAACCTCCTTGCATACCGTGCCTTTCTTTAATAATCTAGCCACTAAAATATAGTTTCAGTAGAACAAATCACTTTGCTAACAAAACCGAGTTTGCCCGTCAAATTGTTTCCCTTTTAAAATCCGATTTTACTTTCCTATAAAGAATCTCATACTGTCATCCATAAAGAGTCACCCTTTCACTTCAGTCTCATACCTGTTATGTGCCTTTGTACCTCATCAGTAAAATCGATTTCCGATTTTCACCGTTTAGCTAATTTCTTAAGCTGTTTGCTTGTTTTAAACCCGTGAAAACTAAGAGATTGTAATTCTGCCACATATGATTTCTGCTGCATTGTTTTCCTTCCCAAAGTCGATTTTCTCACCTGTATGCATGTTGTTTAGTACCTTGCCTTGTAGCTTCTAAGGTTTCTTATTCTTTAGTACAGCCACACAAATTCCTGTCTTATCCATTCAACCGCACATGTAAAATACTATTCAGTGAAGTCTGAGTGCCCTTTTGCTCATTTTCAAGGGTTTTCAATCCGATTTTAGTCTCCCATTCAGGTGCGGTAGGTCGGATTTCCAATCTGATTTTTGCCTCTCACATCTGACTCCTTGATACCCCTCTCCACCCAAACAGAACCTAGTTAACAGGGGTTTGGGGGAGTGTTGCAGGGGGAATGCATAACAGTGGTGCCATTTAAAAGTATTACCAAAAAGGGATCTTGTTTCCGTTTAAATCTGCATTGATGTCTCTGATGTCAGAAAGTTAAATTAAGTGTATCCTATCATTTTGCTGTGTAATTATCACCACACTGATGATTACTGTCCTATATTGAATATGTTTGATTTTTATTTGATTTTAAAAATAAAGAAATATATCACTATTACACACCGGCCAGGGTCATGGTCAATTGCGACGCATGGTGTACGTCAAGGGGTATGTGAGACGGGTTGGCTGCCTTCTCAAAGCAGAATCTGAAATGAATAAACATGAAAGTGTTTTTATTGTGCGCCACATCCCTGGCCAGTGGAAAGAGTCCTGGTCTGGAGTGTGCTGTGCCTTTAAATCCTTGACACTTCAGTCCAGCATTCATCCCAGTATCTCATTACTGTTTTTAAAAGTACTTCTGCTACCATAGTGAATGCCATGTCCTACGACTTATACCAGTGAACAATTCCATAATTAAAAATTGATTAATTATCAACCTACAGTATAACAAATAAGAACATATTTTGGTAAGAATGACCTTCCTTTTATCAAAACAATAGCAGACCTTCCTATGCCACTACATTATACAACTTTGCCTTTAATTTCAAGTGGTTTTCTATGCTGCAAAGCATACATTAAATACTTTATTAGTGATTATATAATTACTTCTGCCTCCATAATGAATGCCATGTCCTACTACTTATACCAGTGCATTTTCACATATGTCAACTACCTTTCATTTACATTTACAGAAAAAAAGATTACCAAACAAACCTACAGAAGAAAGTAAACTCTTCCATTTCTACAGAGCAAGTATATTAATATGCCATGTATGTTGCAACAAATATAATAACATAACTATAATGTGTATTATCCTAAACTATCCATTCATTCTGTACTCTATTGTATTTCACACTTCCACATTCCATTGCAGTAACCACACTCGTATCCACTACAGCACAGCATTCTCCTTATGAAATAACACCCCCACTCACCAACCAATACCACTACAAATACTTTATCATACAATCCCCATCAACTACACACTCTTCTTCCACAAACCACTTCTCAATTGCAATCCATCATGTACCCAACACCCTACATTTCTACAACCTCTCACTCTGCAAACCGTTTCTACCACACCTCCTATCACGTACACATCTCTCTGACGCATGGTACTTCCACAACAGCCTTATTCCTCATCCCACTACCCAACATTACTCTACATCTTCTTTCTTACACCACTCTCACTCATGTACCTTCACTAACAATCCATTCATTACTGTATTTCCCCATTCCTCAAACCATTACTCAAATCACATTATTTTCCATTATCTCCACATCCCTGTTACTCATACCACTACACCAGAGGTCTAAAAGTGCTTCCTCTACAAATGCTTCACTCCATACTGTGATGAATCCTGCTGAGTCATCACTGAACCCCAGCCTATAGTCTCCTCCCATGTGGCCAGGGGAAGGCAGTCACTACCAGATCCTGACTCTGGGTTGGTAATATGAGGGAGGATCACGTGGGAGGAGATATCACTTTGTTAGGAGAGACACCGTTATCTTCTCTAAATAAAGAGGAAAACCCCACAATCCCTAAATACCAGATGGCTTGCTGTTATTTTTCAAATCCTTCACATGTTAAAACCCAAACCACCATGTATGAAAAACCTCCCCAGCAGAATAAAATGTATACCTCAGGTATGAACGGTTTACCTCCAACATCCTTTGATTAAAATGATTTTGACCTGAATAGGAGTTCTGAGCAAAACAGAACTACACATAATATTCACATAACTTCTCCTGGTTCTGAAAAACATTATTCCAGCAAGTATTTAAGACAATATAACATTCTAAAGTCTAAAAGATATGTGGACTCCAGTTGCCACAATACCTGGGGAACTGTGACAAAGAAGAAGAAAAAGGAGTCAATGGGGAGGAAATGTGACGATAAGCATAACGTGCATTCTAGTCATCCAAGGTTGAATCAGCTGCAGAGGACATTTAAACCCAAGGGTTACCTGAAGCTGGAGAATCGAGGCAGGACCAGTGACAGAGGCAGTTCACAGGAGAAGAGCCACAGGGTTGATCAGTGAATGGCTGCCTGCAGCAGGTCGGCGGCGTTCTAGTCCGGAGAGAAGAATCTTCGGTAATTAGAAGGTGATCAATGCACAGCGGGTCAGAAGAGGAGTGGCCCTCCAGAGCTGTGCAGGTTCAGGCGGCAGAGGAAGCAACTGCCAACAGAACCAAACAAACTTCTGTGCTGACAGGGAAGCCAGCCTTGTGAAAGACGCTTGTAGCAACAGCACAGTATACCGGTGAGTCAGCCTGAGAGATAAGGGGGCCCCCGGACGTGCAGAGAGATTAAAACATATTTGAAGAATGCTCTTGAATACTGACCAAATTGAATTATAAAGAGGCAAACATGGTACAATTCTCCTGACATGAGATGTCAGGTGGGGGAAACCTGGAACCAGCATTGCCAATTGAAATGTCTGCATGGGGGAAATCAGCACAAGTAACCACTGTAGGCAACAAGTTGTGTTATTGAAGAAGTATGATTGCGTGATACAAAAAGTGCAATAAAGATTGCAGAAGCCCTGATAAGGGTATCAGTTAATGGTTCTTTTTTTAATGTGAAACCTGGCAGGATAGTACACAAGGGGATTTAAGGGAACCAAAAGGGTTATATTCTTGGCAGGAGAGTACACCAGGATATCAAGAGTTTTTTCAGTTAAAGAAGTTGAGAAATTCCTGGCAGAAATACCAGCGCAAAGGAATAATTCTATGAAAGAGATATTTGGTTTTGTTATTCTGAGAGCAGAGTGTTCTATGAAAGAGACATTTGTTTTTACCATTCTAAGACAAGTGGTCTATGAAAGAGACATTTGGTTTTGCCATTCTAAGAAAAGTGTTCTAAAAGAGACATTTGGTTTTGCCATTCTAATGAACATATTCTGTGGAGAAGAAACGTGTTTGGCTATTCTGAAAACAGTATCCGATGGATGATAAATTTTGCTTTGCCAAAGAAGACGCTTTGTGGGAAAGACATTTTTGTTCATTTGATAGAACATTATTCGAACAACATATCTCCAACGGGCTTCCTGAATTGGATCAGGGGAAGGGAACCAACTCCTAAATACAAGGATTGCTTTATTAGAATTACTTTCATATTATACTCTGTTAGGTTGGAATCAGAAACAATTACCTTGCACATTTTTGCATATGCTAGTGTTAGGATCAGCTACAATTTGGACACAAGGTCAGCTTGCTTTAGTTTTAGTTTCACAGGTAGGGGCATGGTGAATGCTGAGAACCCTACAACTTTATGTCTGTTTCTAATTTCTGACTCCTCACAATACCTCCCAATAGCTATACATTTCTCTTGAACATTCTACTGAGCAATTCTAATCTATATTATTATTCCAACACTCCCAGCCTTAACCTATATCTTTATGTTTACAACACTGTCTCTCATGTGACTTCACTAACAACAATCGATTAATTCCAGACATTTCCCCCTTCCTCATACCATTACTGACATCACAGTATTTTCCATTATCACCACATCCTTCACCCTCATAGCACTACACTAGATGTCCACAACCTCTTTCTCTAAATATGTTTTACTCCATACCTTCCATTATCTATACATTCCTCTTCCACATCATACTATGCAACTATAATTGATATTATTACGCAAGCACCCCTCTTACTCATCCCCGTACCCAACATTTACCTATATGCTTATACTTACAAAACGTTCCCTCATGTGAGTTAACTAAAACCAATGCTGTCCTTGCTCCATTTCCCCCATTCCTCATACCATTACTGAAATCACATTATTGTGCATTAGCTTCGCATCCCTCTTCCTCATACCACTACACCAGAGATATGCAACCTCTTCCTCTACAAATGGTTCACTCCATAGCTCCTCTATACATTCCACTTCCACATCCACCTGCACAACTCTAATCTATATTATTACCTCAACACCTCTCTTCCTTGTCCCAATACCCAATATTAACCCACATCATTATCCATTCACCACTCTTCCTCATCCCTGTACAACAACACCCACAGACCCCTTCTACAACTTTAAAGTACATGCTTTCTTTTCTCTTACAGATACAAAACAATGCCTACTAAAACTCAACTCTGTAGAAAACAAAGAAAAAATCAAACAGATAAGAAGGGAAAATCATATACTCACCATACACTAAAACAATTTATTGAAAAACATTTTACAACATGTTTTCAGGCACAGAGTTCTTAGCAAGCTCATAAAAAGATCTAAAAAGTCATGACCCTCACTTAAATATTACCAGCAACAATGATACTTGAAGCTCTGATTGACAGCACATTTAAACTAAAAAGAACATTCATTATATTAGTTTTTAACAGAATGAAAACAACCACACACTAAATTAATGATAAAACTACAAAACAGCTTCTAAACATGTGCAATGTGACCATAGATAACCTTTTTAACTTCTGTGCGGGTGCATCGTTTAACACCAGCAGTACAGAACCCTATTTCAATGAAGAAGCATATAAACAACAACAAATCAACCTAATTGCACCAATGGAAGAGGCTGTGAAATACTAGCAGACACCATTATGGCAAAAGAAATCTTAATAGAAAAATCTTCCCTAACAAACTTTCAACCAAATGTTCCTTATGTCCACACAAGTCATGCAGTGTACAAATTGAGGTGCAGCACAATATCCAAATTGCGCCAACAGTCATTCAAATTTATATGACAATTCCTCAATCACTATGTTAAAATAAAAGACAAAAGTAGAATCAAAATTGTACAAACCATAGACTCCTGCCTAGTGCACGTCCACACAGGACTACAAGGACAATCCTCAGCCTGCATTTCAGGGACTGCTTGTAAAAGCACCTTCCATCATATTAAAATGTTAGCAACACACCATTCTACAATGTAAAACCTTGTGCATAGATTGTACAATGCTAAAAGTACCGCTCTAGAACTGCACAAACTCAACCTCAATGACTCTAAATAGAACAACCGAAGAAATACTCAGACAAATAGAACACATACAAAGTAAATATTTTGGACCTGAACTATAATTAGAGAACACAGTTAACTTACAAAACATAAACTAACAACTTTCTAACAGTGACCACCTTACAAACACATACAAAAAAGAAATAGCAAAGTTTGAATAAAAACATCTATAAATACAATACAACTGATTCCAAGCTATAATACATCTCCAACCCAAAACTGCCTAATTGCCTCCATCAGAATTACTCAAAGGGAATAATGGTAAAGTAGTATACTTACCATTAGACCTTAATGAAAATGTGGAAACACTAGGAGTAGGATGACCAGTACAACAATCCTTGATTGTACTAGTTAATGGTGTGTCAACAAATGACAAAAGAAATTGGCAACAACTAGTTGACTTAAACAAAGTTAAAGAAAGACTAGCTAATCATTAACAAAACAATGAATACTACAAACATGTAAGCATACAAAAATACTTTAAAAAAACAACTCAGATATATAAAGATGCATCACAAACTGGTCAATTTGAATGTGTTGATCCTATCACTGAGGACAACATTCTTGACCATTATGCAATTCACCCACTACATTCCATAGACACCATGGAAGATGCATTAGAATGTGTCAAGACAAACAACCCTGGCGTTAAGGGGTTAACGGCGCCGTAAAAGGCTGCGGCGCCGTTAAACCCTTAACGCAAGATTCGCACTTTAACGCCTGCTTTTTGCAGGCGTTAAAGTCCAAGGCGCTAAGCGACCTTGGTGCTAATTACGGCACCGTAATTTACGGTGCCGTAATTAGCGCCTTCCCCATCCCCATTGAGCCCTATGGGCCAAAAATGGGAATGGGGAAGGGGCCATGGTGAATGGGGATTTGCCGCCCCTCCAACCTTGGAATGGGGCGGTAAATCCGCCATCCACGATGGCAGAATCTGGCATGGACCATGGTGCTAAAAGCACCATGGTCCAACGCCAGGGTTGTAATGAGGCCCAAACGGTTTCCAATGAGTATGTGGGAAAAATGTTTTAAAAGCATGTTGTTTATCACTACTCTTTCCTACAGAAAAAAGAAGGAAGACACGATGAAAGACACATACAAATCAGTGCATCTGAATATCGTTCTCTATGAATGTATTCTGGAGATCCAAGATCCCAGCAAAATGCTGAATACATTTTACATCCCTTGTTTAAAAGTAAATTAGCAACTCTCTGTTATGGAGTTGCGCACACACACACACGCACACACACACACACACACACACACACAACAGGCCCCCATTTCCTAAATATGTCAGCCACGCAACTCCTTCAAAAGATAAAAGACACAGATTACGCGTTGCAGTCAAGTATTACAATTATTATGGTATATATGCGTGTTACAAAGGAATACTATTTCCAATGTCATGTTGATGTACGTTATATGTTAAGGAACGTACATCATGGTGTGTGCAGTTGTGGAGAATATGCATGGGATGACTTACATGACTTTTTACGCACTGCAAACCAAAATAAAGAAGGGACAGACATAAAAAGTACAGGAGAACTCTCAATCCTGTCAATGTCTCAAGATACTTTCACCATTGCCATGTTACACTTCATCTGTAATAAAAACTGTCCTCCACTCTGAGAAGTAGAACACGTTTTATGGAGGACATAATATCAATCCAGAGGAGCATCTCACATCCACATGCTTTTGTGGATCAAATATCCTCCCAAATTTGGCCACCACAGTGATCACACTGTTTTACTATTTATTGAAAACTTCATTACCTGTGACATCCCATCAGAAGACACACATAATGACCTAAAGACACAAATCTTATGTGTCCAACAACATAACAGATAAATAATGCCGATGTTTATACAAAAACAAAGAGAAATACATCATAAAAATGTTGCTTGGATTCCCTAGACCAGTTTGTACCAAAGTCCAAGTAAATAGTTTAATGCCTTCAGTTAGGCACAGTGGCAAAGAAACATCTCCAAAATCAAATACAACATTAAAAGAGAGGAAGCATCCAAGTACAACAATGTTTAAAATCCTATAATTGTCCTCTTGTGGAATGCTAACATGGACATTCAATACATTGCAGACAATTCAACTGCCGTTGCAAGATATGTCACACCCACTCACCAAAGCTGCGAAAACTGAGCTAAAAGACCTCTGGGATGACATATGACCTAACAAAACTCTTTCACGAAAACTGTACAGATTTTGTATCAAAATGCTGTCACATAGACAATGTGGGTCCTACAAAGCTGCAGATCGTTTAATAGATACAACCTTGTATGGAAAGTCTGAGAACATTCACTGACTCAACCTTGGTCCAGCTTTATCATGAAAAAGAGTACGTAAATCTTAGCAAGAAATCAAATATATTACCACAGAAGATCCCAACAGTGAAGACATTTAAAAAAATTATATGATTGACCCATCCCATCCAAAGAACTGCTCTGGAAAACATGTGCCTATATGTAGCCTAAAACCATCTCTACAAAAATAATGTTATGCCAAACGAGACAACAGGCAAATATTTAGTACTAAATTGAGAAGGACGTCTAGTAAGACTTGCAAAACCCAGTCTAATTAACCATGTCAAATGATCATTTAAATCTGCAGAGCCTAGACACGTTTATTACTTGGCCCTACCGTAACTATTCAATCATTGGAGGAAAGAGGAAGACTTGTTAGGTGACCATGACACATTTGAAGCAGCCTTTAAGGCAAATGACAATTTTATGTTACAGTACAAACACATGTTAGACAATGAATGCCAACAAGAAGAAGAAATAGAAACAATACTAGATAAATACACTCCTGGAATACAAGAACCACTTGGAGAACTATTCATTCAAAATGAAGCAGAAATAGCAATAAATGAGATAAAAAAAACACCATTTATCAGTCCATACAATCTAAAGCAGATTTGTCAGTGCACAAATCACAGGTAAATGATGAACAACACACCATTTGCCAAGAAGCCACTGAAGAAGTTGAACATGGACTAAAACGTGAAAATAAAACGCACAGTTGTAAACATTATGAACCACTGCTTACTGCATGTAAGTGGTGAAACTGGTTCTGGCAAAACCTCCTTAATTAAAACAATCAGAACATGTTTAGAAGACAAAACAAATATCCTTTCAGCTGTTGTAACAGCCCCCAGAGGTCTAGCTGCATATGAGATAGAAAGTGTAACTTTACACCAACTACTCCCCTCCCAGTAGAGCACCGAAGCTAATAAAAATATTAGAAATTTTCAGAAGAAGCTGCAACTTAAGTACACAGTCCTCTATGACAATTGAAAGTCCTCCTAGTAGATGAAGTAAGCTTGGTTTCTAACTTAATGTTTTTTTTTTATCAATCTAAGAATGCAGGAAGTCCAACAAACTGGGTACGAAGTACTGTTTGGAGGAAAACAGGCAGACCACTACAGTAAACACCAGTGAAAGGGCAACCCATATTTAAAACATTAGACTACAAAGAATGCATTAATACACTTGGCAGCATAGGCAATGTCAATGTGTGGCATCATTTTCGCTGCAGAAAACGTGCACAGAACATGCAGCAATCTGCAGATCTAACATATGCTCACATTCTAAAAAGTATTAGTGCTGTGCTTACTGAAGATGCAAAATCATCCTTGAAAAGTAGATTTATAAATGAACTGTATGTACGAAACATCTGCCCCTGATGTAATGGAACAATTAACTCAACAAAATTAAAAATGCATGTGCTTAATGCCAATCCTTGTAAACTGTAACCAATTCAATGAAACCATGCTGAAAAAAGAGATGCAACCCATAGCCCACATCAGCTGCACAGAGAAATTAGAAGTGCATGGCATGACACTACCTATGTGTCAACAAGTAACAGCACGACTAAATCACCTAGAATAATCTATCTCAAACACAGCTGGATTGGGAAAACTATTAACTCTGGGCCTAAACTGCATAGTGAAACTAAAACAAAACCTTGAGGTAGGAAAAGGTTTAGTCAATTGATCATTTGGAACATTTGTTGGCTTTCGAACATAGTCAAACAAAAACAATATCCAGTTTGTCATCATCAGTATTGACAAACTTGAAAAAACAAAACAAATAACCGAGACCACAGCACGTTTGCTGCTTTTCAAAGATATGTATGTACGCAGAGAAGAATACTCTCTGCCTCTTGCATATGCTGTTACCATTTACAAATCACAAGGTCTAACACTCGACCATGCACTTGTAGAGATAGCCAGCACGGTCTTCAAAGAAGGTATGAGTTATGTGGCATGTCTTCGTACTCACTGGTCTGATGTTAGTTAACTTTGATGCAAACAAAGTCAACACTGGCATTCCTTTCATCCTATAATATAACAGGTTGTGTGCACTGCACACTCCACATCTGGATATGTTACCTGTTCCTCAAAAAAGAGAACCTCTACAAATACAACTAGTACAAACAGAAGTCATAGTAGATCTCCCCATAATCCCAGCAAAAAAACAAACAAAACAACAAATGCAGGTCCTTCAAACCAAAGAGAGACAAAATGATCTGGTCCTTTTAAATTCAGCAACACAACTGGAGTAAATTCCTATGCAAATGTAGCAATCAATCTTCTATTCCGATTGCAACACGATTGAAAAATATTTACTTAAATAGCTCAGAGCAGCTATGTTTACAAATGCTCATCCTGCACGGAAATTCCACTAACAACCCTAACACTATCTACAGTTTCACAGGGATAGGACATGAATTGGACTACTATGCAGGAATTGTTGAATTCACCATAAACATCCAAGAGGATCCACATTAATTCCTAGTTTCTGTACTTCAAGTACTAGAGACACAGTACATCCCTATGAATGAAATCTTACACATTACATACACTTGAAGAAATACATGCAGTCTCTGCAACCATGTTTCACAAGAACATATCCCTAATGAATGATTTGTGCATGTATCTACACCAAATTCTAATTTAATTATATTTCATAAACTTCTCCAAAATGTAAAGCATGACATATAATGCTCATACTGCAATTCAGATAATCTATCCAACATACAAATAGATTTCACATGCCCAATATGCAATATTAATGCTTTTAAGATACAATGCAGATGAAACTAAAAATAACTAAACTCGCTAACTTCACACATGCCCAAGTAACAGTAGGCATAATATACCACACTGGTCACACAACCACTTCAGGCCACTATACTGTATATGTCAAAAGAAGAAGCAGTTGATTTGAATGTAACAACACTTCTGTTTCTCAAAAACAAAGGTTACCAGCAAATCTCCTAAATGCCTACTTAATATTCCTTAAACCCAAATGTAGTCATTAAATTACTCTTTAAAATCACATTTACAATACCAAACAGTTAGAATTCACCAATGGGTATCCAACTACTTTAAAAGTAAACAAACACTCAAAACAAATATTCCTTAAGTACAATAAACTTAAAATACACATTGTTCCACACATTCAATCCAAACTAAACATCCTGTGCACATGGCCAGTGGCCATATTATTTAAAGAAAACATATTGTTATTACTACTGCTACTATAACCAGACACGGCAACAAACCCACACCAATGTTTACATAAACTAACACAAACATTTTTCCTTTTCTCCTTTCCCTCACCATCCACGGACTGTCTTTCATCCTCAAAATACCCAGAAATGCACATAAATATAAATCAGACTCACAATGTTCATTGCATAAGTATAAAACCCAAACTAAGCATTGTTGTGACTTATAACATAACTCTACCATCCTCAATAGATGTCCGCAGACACACAGTGATGTCTGTTTGGCCCGTGTACAGGAAGAATTGGCTGCGGACTCTGCGCCAAACCCACAGCTCAATCTACACACAAAATCAAATACATTTTTCTGTTTCTTCTCTCTCCCACTCTCCCCATGCATAATTTAATTCTCAAAATGACAAAAAAAGTGTTTTTTCCAGATGATTTTTGTACTATGATATCCGCAGACTATCGGCGCAGTTTCTGATTCCAACATGGCATCCGTTCCAAAGGTTTTCATGCACTCTGTGTTTTTAAATAACCAATCCGCGTATGCGAATGGTGTCCGTAAACGTCACGCGGATTCCTGATTGGCCCAGAGACATCCACCGACACTGAACCAAGAAGTGAGTCCACAGAAAAGACAGAGACATCAGACCTTTTTTTGTACCTACTTTTGAGCCAAATTCTACTGGACAGATTGATACCTTTCTGGACCAGGCCAACCAATTTTGGTGAAACCTGTCCAGCAGTTTGGGCTGTAGCCACGAGCAAATTTCTTTTCCATTCATGCCCATCTGGATTTCAAATGTTTTCGGACCCGCCTTATAATTTTCCTCCCCTTGACAAAATTGCATGAAACTTCAGAAAAGAATTTAGAGGTGGCTGTATACATACTTTGCAAAGCTTTGTGAGGATTCATCAAACAGCGCCAAAATTATAAGCCGCCCCAAAACTGCTCTTCCTATGAGTCCAGCAACTTAACCATAACTAAAGCGACCCTGTGATATATATGTCTATTATAGGGCAGCCGTCACCGCCCTGTAATTAAGGTGATTGAATTGATCCATAGGAAATGCAAAAATTCTATTGCTAATAACTTTTGACTTGCACGACAGATTTGACTGAAATTTTACAAACACAATGTTTGCCACAGGCAAATGAAAATGTTATTTAGAAAGCAAAAAATGCTGTTTTCGGCCTACTCCCATTCATTTTCCCATAGAGAAAAAGTCAACATTTTGTCAAGCATAAGCGCAAAAACTCGATTTCTGGGACAGTATTACGGTAAATCCATCAAAGAGTTTTAAAAATACTTGACTGGGTGGGGGGGGCTGCCCACTGCTCCCCAAAAAATAGCTATATCTGCCATGGTGCTTTTCAGAAATGAAAAAAAGCAATTTGTTCCCAAAATGTTTCAAATATTGCTAATATCTTTTGACTAGGTGGATGGATTTGGAAGCAATTTTCAAACACTGGGAACAATACATCAAAAAACGGAAAGGTTATAAAGAAAACAAAACACAAACGTTTTCAGCCCATTCATTTTGTCATAGAAAAAAGTGCAGTTTTGAACAGCCGTAGCGAGAAAACTGCTTTGCAGATTAAGACCAAATAAGAAACAACGTGGGCATAAAGCATTGAAGTAATTTCCTTGACTGGTTTGGGGTAAATCTGACCAGTAGTTTTTCAAATATTCGACAGAGAAGGGGGTGCCCCCTGCTTCTTAAAACCTTTATAGGCCTTGGTGCTTTGCAGCAGAGAAGCTCAGCGAAGCTAATAACCTTTGACTTGCTGGATGGATTTGAATGACATTTTCTGAACTCAAACTTTGGATTGTACTCCCCCACGACCTTACAGAGTCTAATAACACTCTCAACATCAGAAAGAGACTCAAAAGTGTTCTGTTTATGTAGTCACTCATAGGGGAACACTACTTGTTTTGAACAACAGCGCTTAGATGGCCTGGCCATAGGTGCTATATAAATACCGATAGCAGTATCAATCAAACCAGGTGAGAGGTCCGGAGTGGGAAAGAAGACATCATGTGAAGTTGGGGATTTGGAGGTGGGTTGGGAAGCCAGTTCCTGGTAGAAAATGTTCAGTTCATATGGGGAAGGCTGCGTGAATCTCACGGGATTACAGCGGCAACCCCGCAAGGTGCACTCGGAACAAATGTGCATCACACGAAGCATAGAGTGATAGGGGGTAATGGGAGAGGCTTAAGGAGGGAAAAAGCAAGTGAGTGGAGGCAGGGTCCCTGTACAAAATAAGGTGGACACGTGTTGAGTGTCTGTAAGGACATGGAAGACTTTTGAATTCTGAGCAATCTTTCCCGATATCGCCGGAATCAGCGACCCACCACACTACCGCAGGAATCTCTGCTATTGAAAATGATTACTGCAAACCTATTGCGGGACTAAGGAGTTTAAAAAAAGGTTTAGCATCTGCAGTGGGTGTTTGCTAACAAATTAAAGGTGTTACATGGCCAGTCGCCATGGATAGTGGGCCCAAAAGAAAGATATTGGTGCAACATCTACAGAGGCCAAAGACCATAGCCAGTGAGACCTCAGGAAACTATGCAACTTATTCGACTGTGGCTGTTGAAATTTGGTGAAAGAAATTTAGTTAGGGGAGAGTTAAGGTGATCAATTTAACATGAAAAATACATAGCAACAAAACCTTTGAAATTCAGTGAAAAACACCTTGGTTAAGTGAGAGTTAAGGTGATCAGATTTAATGCAACAAAACCACTGAAATTCAGTTTGTTGACATTATCAGGTAACATTCATGGAATTACACGGGGATGGGGAGAAAGTAAAAAAAAACATAATTTTACACCTTCAGTTATCACATTTCCTAGGCAGGGGTTAATTGGTCTCTGTACCAGACTTCATGGCTAGTGAGCCCCAAAGAAACATGTAAAGAGGCCACAGTCATAGGCCCTGGCTGGATGGCCCCAAAGAAACCTATTGGAACAATGTATATAGTGTCCACTGCAAAGGCCATGGCTAGTGGCCTCAGAAGAAACCTATTGGTTTAACATATACAGTGGCCATGAGCAAAGGTCATGACTAGAGGGCCCAAAGAAACCTATTGGTGCAGCCAACAGAGAAGGAACTGTTGGAGCGGTAGCCATAAAAAGCTAAAGAGCAAGCCTGAGACGGGGGGAGAAAGAGTGAAACAAGAACAGGGTTTGGAGGATCCCAGGGGGAAGATAAGGGGAACTAGAACTGGAAGGTTCAAATGTGTGGACTATGAAACTACTAAATGCCACAGAACTGGTTGGAAAAGGGAGACATAAAAAGCCCCTAACGTAAAGAAAACTTTAATTATGAATAACTACAAGAGTTGCTTCAACTCTTGAAGAGTGTAAATGGAGAGATTGGGAACACTCTATTTGAAGCGTACATATGAAGACAATTTGTCCTGGAACTGTTAAAGAGACTTTCTTGGATAACTTTGATACAAACACTTTTTCCTTTTGTTTTTTAAACTGAGGATCCTGTGGCTAATAGAAGCCAGTATCCTTGCCTGGGGAGAGCCTCCAACCAGCAGCACAAGGCTCTGGCTATTTAGGTTATTTTGAGTAGTGGCACTGCTAGATAGACGGTAGGTCAATTTTGACGGAGGACTTTTTGTTGTATTGAATAAAGGACTGATGATCACCCTTATTAGTTTAGTTTCAAAGGCAGGGAAAACCATCATAGAAATAGGGACAGTTAGGCCTTTTCTACTATTATTTGTATAAACACCCTTGAACATGTCCTCTTCGAGTCTGCCTCCTTCTTCTGGTTCGCCACAGTTTTGATAGGGATAATTCTGCACTGTTTAATTACACATCTCAATGTCTTCTGCTGTGCACTGCTTTTCAAAGAAATTGATGCATTGGTTTGTGTTTGTAGAGGACATTGGGTTGTAGTATAGCGATGTCATATGAGGCATAGCTCTGCATGCCCATATTTCAGATCTCACGATGTTTCTACAATGAAAGTCAGCAGTATGATTGGCTACACAATCTCCTTTAGAAATATTGCAATGCAAAGCTCTGTGTCTGATGATAGAGCACTGTTGCTTTTGGAGACTGAACAGAGGTAGAGGTTTTGCTATCCGACAACTATTTAATTCCGCTAGCAGCAATTTTCCTCCCCTCTTTACCATTACATGTTCTTTTCTTTTTCCCTTTTGTTATGGTGTACTGCTATAATTTTATCTGTGTTTTTTGTTATTTGGGTTTTTAATTAGATTTTTTTTCTTACTATTATCCATTTGTCTTCAATATTTTTTTGTTGTTGCTTTAAACAAAAAAATTGGGAGCATGAGCGTGGAGGGCGGTGTACTGGAGGAGCAGGAGCAAGAAGAGGGGGCCTTGAAGACGACTTCAGCTGCAGAGATCCCAGACGAGGAGATGGGAGAGGTTGTCATCCAGGAGGGCCAGTCAGAGACAGCATGCATCAAGATGGCTGGATCTTTCTGAGTCACTGTGCAGATATAATCTAAGCCACTGGAGGGCGCCATCTCTTTGCTTCGCGTACCACTGGATGCCTGAGTGGAAGGCTCTGGCTGAAGGTGGAAGAGGATATGAACAAAAGAGGGACTCCAAAACGTACAGGCACTCAAATGGAGCAAATAGACATCTATAAACACAAGGATGTGCCTAAACATACAAAGTCAAAAAATATCATTTGTGGAGCTAACAGTATTATTCTCCTGGTAGCCTAAAGAATAGATTAAATCAAATTCAATATTTTAATTTACTGGTCTCTCACCAAAAAAAAAAACAAAAAAAAAAACAAAAAAAAAAACAGGACTATTTAGTCCATACAATCAATGCGAGCAGAATTTATGAAAAGGTTCACAGAAGTAGGGGTGAAAAGGTAGAAACAGGGGACATTTTGTGAACTCGAAAGGTTTAACTTTAAGTGGGAAGAGAACTAGAGAATATACCAATATATGGTGAAGTTGGCAGTACCCTCAGACAGAAAACTTGAAGGATACCAGAAAGGCGCCCTTAAAGTGTAAAGAGCATGCCCAAAAACTAAGTCACCTCGTGAGAAAGATAAGTGAAAGATGTGATCATATAGTGAAAAAGGTGTGTGATAGAATACAAAAAATGCTGTGCAAAAGAAAGGCACATAAATCAAAATATGGCGGAACGTACCTCAGAGGGCACATCATGTGCTCACCATGCAAGATGTCGTGCATTCAGCACATTATTTGGGTTTAGCAATTAGAAAACAAACTGAATCTGGAATTTTCACCTAAAGTGAAAGAGGAGGAGAACAAAGACATAAAGGTGGCGATAGTTTATGTGCAGCGGTAATTTAATACGGCTGGTGTGCAGGTATGGTAAAGGTAACAAGCACTCACCATATGAATATGTGGATGCCCATGAAGCGCTTTGTATTTTGCACAGGACACAAAAACTCCTAGCCTGGGGCTGGTGGTATCAGGCTATGGGTTGATGAGTATGGCAGTGCTGCATAATAGTAAAAAATGACAAGCCCAAAATGTGAGTTAGGCAGTGTAAATAAAACGCCCAGCGCGTGGGTCAGTCATGGCTTAGTGAGAAGAGTAAGTAAAGTGGAACTTACTGTTGACTTCTACCTCGTAGAAGCAGCAGATGACTTGCTTCTAAAGAAAGCTGCAGCTTGCTTCTGGAAAATGCTGCATGTGTACGCTATTCTTCATAGTGAAGAAAAAGGCAGCCAGTGGGGTGTAGTAGCACTCAACTGGGAAGCATGTAACACTGAATGGAAAAGGTAGACAAAGAAAGAAGACTGGGACTAACAAAGTGAATTGGTAACACTGAATGAAAAAGGCAGAAAAAGAAAGGGGACTTGGACTAACAAAGTGAATGGAAAGCAAAATGGAGCCCTCCCATGAATGACCGGACACAAACAAGGGACTAACACTAACATTGCAGGCTTGCTGAGACGTTAGTGAAGCCAGGCATTATTTACTATATGCAAAGGGTACTAATCCTATGAATGACCGGACATAGACAAGGGACTAACACTAACATTACAGGCTTGCTGAAACTATAGTGAGGCCAGGCATTATATACTATATGCAAAGGGTACTAATCCTAGGGAAAAAAAAACATTAAAAAGCGAAAAGGGGCAGCACACCCCAAAGCATATGGAGTGTTAATTCTACCAAATTCGAAACTGCATGAAAGAAAATTGAAAACCAACCAATAATAAACATTGGTAAAAAGAAACATATAGAAATGCATAAATGCAAAAATTATGAAAACATTGTAAAAAAGTTTTTTGAAGAGGACTAGTTAAAAAATTAATTAAATAAATATTGCCTTAGTGCCAAAGCGGAGATAGCTCATTAAGACCATTGGAAATGGTGTCCAATTGGAAAATCCAACGAGCCTCCTTTGTGGACAGAGTTTGAGAGGGGTTGGAAGAGTTTTTGACAACATCAATCACGCACCAGCGCAGATCCTCTGTAGAGTGGCCGTATTCCATGTAATGGCTCACTAGTGGTGAGTTAATTGACTTACATCGAATCCTGGAGTGGTGCTCCGTGATTCTAGTGTGTACTGGCCGTGTAGTTTTTCCAATATATTTAAGCCCACACGGGCATTCAATGCAATAGATAGCCCATGCAGTCTTGCAATTTGAATAGTGTCTCAGTTCCCAAAGTTTGCCATGCACCAGGACTGTTTTTGTCTTCATCGCAAATTTACAAATGGAGCAAGACCCGCAGGGAAAGTTACCTGTCAGTGGGCGAAGGTCCCGACTGGTCGTAGTGGATCTAGAAGATTTTAGTGAAGAGGAGGCATGGACTAGTTGGTCCTTGAGATTCTTTTGTCTCTTCATGGCGAAGATCGGCAATGGTTCAGCTGGTAAAGCTAATTGTGCCACTGACCAATGTTTCTTAATTGCTTTTTTGATGAGAAAGGAATGGGGACTATAGGTAAGGGCACATACTAGTTTGTCCTGTGGCTCCACATTTTTAGGTAGTAGCAGGGTGTCCCGAGGGGTGAATCTTGCTCGTTTATTGGAATTGGTCATCAATTTTTTGGGGTACCCTCGCTGGCGGAACTTAGTGGTCAGGTTAGTAGCATGTTGGACATAATCTGCTATGGATGTACAGTTCCGTCTAATGCGTAGAAACTGGGTGTGTGGGTGGTAACTGTCGTAATGCAGTAATGTATTACGATCTGTGGGCTTGGTAAAAAGAGAACAGAGCAGTTGGTTGGCCTTATGTTGAATGAGTAAATCAAGAAAAGGGATTTCGATATTGCTCATATCATGAGTAAATTTAATCGTCCGGTGGCAAGAGTTCAACCAGAGAAGAAAGGAGTCAAGTTCCTGGGAGGTGCCGTGCCAGATGAAGATTATGTCATCTATATAGCGCCTCCAGCTCTCGATATATTGGCGATATGGATTAATGTCAGAAAAAATGAATTTGGACTCAAAATCAGCCATAAAAATGATGGCCAGGCTGGGGGCGAAGGCCGCACCCATTGCAGTGCCTTGGGTTTGCTGATAAAATTGATTTTGATATACAAAGTAGTTCCTGGTAAGTGCCAGGGAGAGTAATTCCATGAGAAATTCAGTGGGAGCTTTGAATGGGTCAGATTGTTTCTGATACAGTCCATAGCCTCATCGTGTGGGATGTTAGTATACAATGCCGTGATATCTAGTGTGACCAGAAGGCTGGTAGCTGGGTCAAAGGTCTTGCCTTCAAACAGAGAAATTACTGCAGTACTATCTCTTAGATATGTCTCTGTTTGTTGGCTAATGGGTTGTAAATATTTGTCAATGAATTGGCAGATTGGTTCCAAAACGGTACCACAGCCTGCTAATATAGGCCGCCCCGGTGGTTTAGCCAAGTCTTTATGGATTTTAGGAATGGCATAAAATTTAGGGGTGGAACAGTTGGGTTTGTTAAGAAATTGTGCTTCTTTTGGAGTGATCCAGGAGTGTAGTAAGGCATAATCTGTGATTTCTGAAATCATCTTCTGGATGTCTTTAATTGGATCCTTGCGGAGGGGGCGGTAACTGCCTTGTACACTGAGAAGGTCTTGTACCATAGTGTGGTATTGAGACTGATTTAGTAGTACTATGCCCCCACCCTTATCCGCAGGTTTGATGACAATTTTTGAGTTAATGCTGAGGGATTTTAAGGCTAGTCTCTCTGCTTGTGTTAGATTGTAGCGAACAGTCCTATGCTGTTTTTGTAGCTGGTTAAGGTCTCTTAGAATACATTTCTCAAATGTAAGGAGTTCAGCTGGCATAGTGCTGTCTTCTGGGATGAATGTAGAGGGTGGATGTAACCCTGTTTCACTTTCATCCGATGCACCCTGGTTATCTGAAAAAAAGATCTTGAGTCTAACTGACCTAAAGAATCTTTTGATCTCAGAGTGCACACTGAACCAATCAGTAGGATGTGTTGGAATAAATGAAAGACCTTTGGAGAGAACTTGAAGTTCCATCGCTGTAAGCGGTACTTGTGATAAGTTAAATACTGGTAAGTTTACTGGTTCGTTGCTGGTCGATTGCTCCTCCTGCGGAAGCGTGGCCGTCTCTGGGTTCGTCCCCATGGTTGGAATTGGGGAGGGAACAAACCTGGGCCGGGGCCTCGTGATGGACCTGCCCCTAAAAAAGGTTGAGGGGGTCCTTGAAAAGGGTTATAGAAGTGACGATAATAGAAGTCACTATCCGACCCTGATGAACTACTACTACCCGAGAACATTACTCGGCGTCTTTGCTGTGCACCCCTGCTTGGTTCCTTTGGAAGAGGTGCTGTGTACATTCTGTGGCCATGTAATGATGAGAGGTCACAGCATTCTGCTGGGACAGAGCTTGAGAGCATCCTCTACGCGCAGAACTTGATTTGTACAGACTGGGGCCAGCTGAACCAGGACTTCTAATACCACTTTGAGAGGCAGCCAATCCTCAGTGGTTCATCTTCAGAAGCCAAACCACCAACTCCAGACATAGTACAGCATCATCCCATCCACCTACCTCCAAAGCTGCAGTCCTGCCTAAAGCTTCATTCACTATTCCTTAGTCCAGTGCTCCTGTTGGTGATGTTGAATGCACCTGTGACAGTTGTTCCACACTGCCACTGTGCCCTAGAGAGTGCATTTCTGATGTGCACAAACTGCCTGCCACCAGACTGGTCTCTTTGGTGGCAGTTCTTTTGAGGCCTGCAATGATGATTAGGTTACCGAAAAGTGCCTTTATTTTTCATTTGTTCTTTCTTATTTCAGGTGGCATGTTTTGGTTAGGAATTTCGTTTTCAGTATTAAAAAAAACAAAAAAAAACAAATAATAGTTGTTGCCTTTTCTGGTACTTTCCCCCACCCCAAAAGAAAGGTTATTTTAAGAACGACTTTCTAAGTTTAAAAGAAAAAGGAGCAGTGCACATTTGAAATATATCTGTTTATATTGATAACAAATGTTACAATTTACAGTAAAACACTTCAATGCTTATATCAGTTTTGTTTAAGGAAAATGCCATAGAATGAAAAGAGATCCAATATGTTTACATGATCCAAAAACATGTATGTTTTGTTACAGAACATCCCGATGTCATATTGCTATAGGAGGCAATTAAAGTTGAAAAACATTTGTTTATTTGAACAGATAATAGCGAGGTTTTATGATGAAAATGTACTAACCATGTGAACAAATCTTTGATTAGCAGTAAAGAGGTGTGATATTCATGTGCGTGCCATGTTTATGAAAAACATTCATATGTTTTAATATAAGTCGCAAAAGATGGAAGGAAATCTTGTGTAACTACAAAGATGTGTTGGGAAAGCAGGGGCAATCGTCCCAGGCGCCAAAGAAGTTTTGAATGAGGCAGAGACCTGTGAGTGTGTTGTACGTATATAGGTAGGTAATAAGGGGTTAGGGGGATGTTGATAGCCGCTGCTTTATCAGTAGATATTATCTGTTTAGGTATTGATTGCCTTAGGAGGGAAGCGCCATATTAGAAAATAGCTGCCATTTTGAAATCGAGGCCTAGTCCCTGGTTGCAGCCTGGGCAGTAGGCCCAGGCTCAGAACATAGAGATCGGCGAGTGCATGCAGGGTTGGGTTGCTGCATAAGCAGGAGTGAGAAAGACCATACCCACGGACAGTCATAAACCTTTCATTGTCTCATACTATTAGAATTTGTATCCCAGAAGGAATGTGCCCTGCAAGGCTATGACAGGGCTGAGAGCTATCTGCAAGAAGTTATCCCACGAGAAGGAGGACACAAGCCTCTGACTTTCACCAGCCCAGACCCTAATAGTGCCCAGATGCCCCTGTAGCAAGACCCCAACATTCCAGGGATCCAGCCGGCCCCAGACCACTAACCATAAAACTGATACATGACCAATTTATCAGGAAGATCATAGCAGAAAATCCTGGACCCCTGTCATTTGTGCTGTGAGGTACCAGGGAAGAAAAGAAACAAATGTAAGCCTTGGGTGGGAAGAACTTTAACAGCGCCGATCTGTCTGAGATCGAGCTGGGGTTTAGAGTTATCCTGACCTCTGAAGTATCTTCTGCGCCCATATCTGCAGTACCAGGTGCACATTAGGCCTCAGATAGGAGATGTACTGAATCGTGTTAGTAAATGGCAATTAGGAGCTTCGCGCTGGGTGAGGTACAGCGAAGAACCCCATGTGGTAGGAGATGGACAGAAGAAGCTGGGACCAATGACCTGGTATCCCTTATGGAGCAGGCCACCAATGTATACGGTTTTTCCAACCAGCTACGTGGATTTGTAACCTATGTAATGCACATCAGTTGTGATGTTTTTTACCTTTATATACTACTACACATACAGATTTCGTCAGAGCACTCTGTGACAGCAAAGTTCTTGGCTGGCGCGTATTTGTCCTTTTTATGAGAATAAACCTTATTTTCCTTGCAAGAGGTGCGCTAGGCATTTTTCCCTAGTGGGTTGTATTTTTTCTGGTGTGAGAATTGAAGGGCTTCTCAAGGGAAAGGTTCACAATCACCCCCTGACCTTTTGCTGGCCTCCTGCCATCATTCTGTCATCTCACAAAGAGCACAATTCATTCAATAGATCTTTCTGCACTCTTGTTCATATAATCACTGGGGAACTAAAGTTCCCACATTACTTCTTGTGGTCAATTGAATGATGTGCTCACTGGCCCTTTGATGGAAATCTACCAGCTTGAGCATGGCTGCTCCTCTACATGCTGTCACAGACTGTGTGTCTACGACAGCTGTTGGCTGGGCTAATTGTTGATGGTACACGTTAAACAATAAAATAAGAGCAAATCAAAACCGGTTCTTCTTAGCCTTGGAAATCTGAGACACTTCATTAGATTGCCAGGAGTGGCCACCAATTTTAAACCAAGGTCAACATTTTTCACAAAATGATTAAGCCAAAATTATTCAAAAGGAGGGAGTGTGGACAGATCATTAAGGCAGATGTGCATTAATACATAATGGCCATTTGCAACCATCCAGACCATTTGTTTCTGCTCCAAAACACCCTGTGAGCCAAAACTAAAAATTGTACTGACAAGATTAAAGTGATGAAAGTGGTATCTCCATGGCAACAGGGAAACTGCTTAAAGAATAAAAGATGCCAGGGTCTATGCAGTTATTGTGGGCGGTCCCAAGGGCCGCCAAGAAGATGAAACATGATTGCACGGCTGTGGTGGTGATCATGGTTGAGCCTCCAGGATATGGGGATGCACAAGAAGGTGTGAAAGCATTGCAGGCATCGTGGTGAGTGTGGCATGCCACCACCCAGCATTGTGTGGGGATCGGGTAGCCCCAGATGGTGGACTGGGCCACCCCAGAAAAGCACCCTGAGGGGGAACAGCCTCTTATTTCTATTATGGGGCAGACCACTCCCCCTCACCAAGATACAGAAAACAAAGGTTCTGAAAAGGGATGGATGACTGCAGCAGTAACCCCTGTGCACTATAATATCTATATTTATAAAAGTGAAAATGTGTCGGTTTGTGGCTGGGTTTCTGGTGAAGCGTTGCTCCTCATACAATCTCACACCGTTTCACCAATCTGCATTAAATTTAGCATAGTTACTTGTTAGGACCCTCCGGACAATACTGGCTAAATGACATTTGGACACCGCACCCCGTTCCCCGAATTTCAGCACAAGTCAACGTTTGTTTGTGGGTTTTTGGCTTGGTGAAGCATTAGTCCTAATACAATTCTACACCATTTGGCCAATCTGCACCAAATTTTGAATATTTTCCTGTTAGGACCCCCCCCGACATTACTGGCTACATTACATTTGGACACTCCATCCCTTTCCACGGATTCCAGCTAAACTCAAAATGTGTGTGTGGGTTTGTAGCTTGGGGAGCGTTGTTCCTTATACAATTCCACACTGCTTCAACAATCTAGATCAGATTTTTCATAATTACTTGTTAGGACCCTCCAGACATGACCGGCTACATAACATCTGGACACCCCACCCCTTTCCCTGGATTTCAGCACCTTCACACATCAGACGGTTACCTGAAATCGGCGAAGCATCAATATGGTCATGGAAGGACCAGTCCTCAATCCTAGAATGCACGGTTTCTGGGACATTTGCACCCCAATGCACCACAGCGAACTGCACCATGGCAGGCTGAGGAGGGATCACAGTCGGTCCCCGCATGCAGGGGCATAACATCTCTCGCCTCCCCCCAATGTCTGCTCTTCGGTATGTCAGCCAATCACACACGCACATTCTGAGTGCTGTTTACATCAGAGTGCAAGGCACATCAATCGTTAAGCGAATCGGAACAGCGACCTACAGTATCATTGATTTTAAACAATTGATGATAGTGTTGTCATGTCTGTCCACAGAACCCGTTCGGAGAATGGGTACTTTTTGCTAGTGTTTAATATGTTGTTTGTTGGATATGTGAAAGTATATTTATGTGGATGTATATAGCTATGGTGCATGTAAGTATTTGAGTAGGGGGCTAGGTAGGGAAATGTTCATAATGTTGAGACATTATATATATATAAGGGGGAAAAGAAAACATTGAGGCGTTGTGTGTACCCCAGCGTGAGACAGGTAAGGTAAGTGGGAGCCTGCCAGATGCCACCTAGGTGGGAGGACCACCTACTGGCCCCATCTAGAGGCCCCCCTCTACAGCAATAGGTCGGTGGTCTGTTCTGTCATTTCCACTCTATAGGTCTCCCTCTAACCCTTTGAAGGAATGGTGGGCTGATGGGGCAGATCCCTTTAGAGAGAACTCACAGCAGGGAAACATAGAATGGAGATTAGTGTTAGGAGGGAAGGGTAAGAATGTTAACTAAGAGAAAGAGTTCATGTGTTTTTTAATAAATAAAGTGGGGTCCCTCATAGGTACCTAAAAAATCCACCTCAGTGTCTGTGCTCCATTGGAATGGCGTAATCGAAGGACTCTGGCAAAGGCCATCTCTTTTTTAACAGCAATTTTATTTTCAGGTTGCAGTGCGCCCTTTCCTTCGGAGTTGGTCTGGCGGAGGGTGGTTTGTTACCATTGGGACTGCCCCTTGCCTGGGTTGAGGAAGGTGAACACCCTTGTCCCGGACCAGGGATGGAAAACAGGGACTACACCACAGTCTTTCCTCTTTCTACCTCACACGTTACCCCTCAGATGATTGTCTCTCTCTCTCTATTACACACCTCCACAATCCACTCTTACCCTCAACTACTCTCTCCTTCCATAGTACAACTCTTCCCTCACCACTCCTCTACTCTCCCCTCTTCACTCCACTACTATTCTCTCCTCTCTACTCTACTACTACTCTCTCCTCTCCACTCCCATACTCTCCACCTACACCTTCTCTCCCTTCACTCTTTCACTTTCCTAGTCACCTTCTAATTTACTCCCTACTCCACTCTGATAGTCCCACTCGCACACCTTGCATGCATATTCAAAGCAAAATACCACTTTCTCCCACCAACCAATTCCTCAAGTTGCACACTCCTTCAGAATTCCTCCTCCATCATCCTTTGCCTGCTTGGTCTGTTGGTCCTTGATTGGTCCTTGACCTCACCTGAATAACCCACACCTTCCTTTTTCCATTTCCCTTTTTAATACTCGCCCTTCCCTCGCCATTGGCTCCCTCCCTCATGTGGTTCCCCGGGCCAATCACTCCCTTTTCTTTCTCCACGGGCGGTGTTACAGGTGAGAAAAACTTTAAACGCGGTTTTATGCCCAACCCTTTTTTTGTGCACAGGTCCACCTGGTCTATGCAATGGTGGCCTGGTGTAGTGAGAACAAATTTAAAAGTCCCAGTTCATGTGATGCCTCTCCAGAATATGTGGGATGCCAGTTTGAAAGGGGGACCACTATGCGACCCCCAATGCAGGTAAGTCTTTGTTGGTGAGTGAGCTGATTGCTGGAAAGCTGCACAGTGCGCTCTGTGTATTTGCTGACACTGGAGTCATTTTACGCTTTTTCGTCTGTGTTACGTAGCGGTTTGTATCTGTTGTACTGCTTTGTGGGCTGCTCTGTGGTCCTGCAACTCTTTGTGGTCTCCCCCACATTCAGGTTGCTCATTTGCTCTTCCATCACTGGGCATGCTGGTTGTTGCAGTCTTATGTGACAAAAGAGAGACTGGCCAGCATTATTTCACACATGCAGGCACAGGTTGAAGGGACATGGTTGGCTCTGGTGAACACCCTGGTAGGCCTCCCTCTCCAGGGTCAGAGGGGACATATTCCCTGATGAATCCTTTCTCTCAAAATGATCAACTACCCACTGAGCATCAAATACATGATTATGGTCTCAAATACGTATCGAAAAAATCCAATCACTGCAAAGGAGATGAGCCAGCAACATACTTTGGAAACTAGGATGACCTTTTTGATGTAAAAATAGGCAATCCGTTTTTGATTAATCGATTAGATGAAATTTATTTTTTATTAGAAAACCCCTTCATTGGTGCCTAAGTGTCCTTTCATTTCAATTTGATCTATTAAAGTTATTTTATGTTAAACGCCTGGATGATTATTAGAAGATAAGTCAAAATAAATAATGAATCTATGAACTATAGAGACATGCATTTTATTAAAGATAAATAACTGCTTTTCAACTTCAGAACGTGAGAAAACATCTGTACATTGTAAGAGATATAATCGCAGTCAATGTTAAGAGAAACACATATTTCTAGAGTTGCGTTTCCTAAATCCGTGACAGCATAGCACGTGTTTGCTGTAATCCCCATTTGCTGTAGGTGAAATGCCATTCTCTTAGCTATGTAATTACTTTACCCAAGGTTATATGAAGCCTTATCCTAATTACTTAATGTCTTTCTGAGCTTTCTATAAAGTAGCTTTTCTCGTTCTATCTAATTACACACCCTGCCTTGACTCACAGGACGAGTGCTTTTGTGTTGCTCCGCATAGACTAGCAAACAGGAACAGACAACTACATCTGTTCAACACAGTGAGCTATGCTAATTTCCCGAGGCTTTATGTTCCGCTTAATTACCAGCGGTCTTATCAGGACTTATGCATATTTCTGAAATATGCCGATCACATATTGCCTCGTCGGTTATAACAATGTGGCTACTGAGAAGAAGAGAAGTGCGGGTTTGAGAGGCGACTGAATTCATTGGCATTACTAGAGGCCTAGGTGCTGAAGCTTGAGAGTCTTTCCTTCCTGTTGACGGAATAGTAAGGCTATTAAGAAAAGGGAGTTCAACCTGATGCCATTAAGGACCTCATTACATGCATGGAGGTAACCATAACAATACATGGTATTTTAAATACCTTCTATATTCGCTGAAAAAACTTTGTTAAAAGGGAGGTTATGGTTAGGTTGCACCAACAAAAACCCATGAAATTCAATGAATAAACTTTGGTAAAGGGACCTTATGGTTACAATAAAACCGAAAAACCCTTGAAATGTGCCAGTTATGGTAAACTAAGCAACCATAACTCACGCTATTATCGTGCACTACAAAGACATACCCAGGAAATCAAAGATGACATCACAAAAATCAAAAGGTGTTACATATGTACACATTAACCTTGTTGTATGTTGTTAAGAAACTTTCTTTAGGATTTGGCCTCAGCTCATGGTGCACATACATGGGGAAATAACAAAGCCTCAAACACACAATTAATTTGTGTACTTGATGATAAAGTCTAATGTTACTGTCATTTTTTGGTGGTGTTGTTTCTTTCCTCCTTACTGAAGTTTCCCTGTACGTGCCTCAGATTTGTATGCATTGTGGGTCTTCATATGTATTATCTGTACTAACACAAGTATGTAGTAAGTCTTGAATTATTGGGCCTCATTACGACTCAGGCGGTAAGGGTTTTACGGCGGCGTAAACAGCGCCGACCCTTACCGCCTGAGTACGAGGTCCCTTAGCGCCATGGCGGATTTAACACCTGCTTTTATCAGGTGCTAAAATCCATGGCGCTAAGGGACCATGGAGTTAATTACGCCACCGTAATTTACGGTGGCGTAATTAACGCCTTCCCCACTCCCATTATGCCCTATGGGGCAAAAATGGGAATGGGGAAGGGTAAATGGGGATTGGGGACTTACCGCCCCGCCAACCTCGGAATGGGGCGGTAAGTCCGCCAACCACCATGGCGTAAACGCAGTTTACGCCATGGTGGTAAAGTCACGGCCCAGGCGGTAACTTACCGCCTGGGTCGTAATGAGGCCCATTATCTATTAGCTATTTATTCCATGTCTATCATTATTCAAAACTCTGATAGGGTACCATTCATTATATTATGATCCAAAGTTACCAGATAAAAAAATATTGTACTTCTTTAGTGCATGCTGGAGCCATTGCCTATGTGTATGTTTGATTAGGTCCTGTATTAACAACACTCCAATATCATGTTTTGTTCAGATGAGTACATTATTTATACATTAAATAGTTCATGATGGGTCTCCCGATGACCCCTGACATCCTGTTACTAACATTATAAACACACCCCTTTTAGGGACTTTTTTTTCAAAATGAATTTCATATGTGATGTCATCTTTGATGTCATGGATGTTAGTCTTAGCAGTGCACAGAGGTGGCGCAAATTATGGTTGCTTAACTTACCATAACTGATACATTTCAAGTGTTTTTCAGTTTTACTTTTAACCTTAACATCCCTTTAACAAAGTTATTTTATAAAACTTCATGGGTTTTTGTTAGTGAAACTTATACATAACGTCCCTTTAACAACATTTTTTCAGTGAATTTCATAGGTTTTTATTAGTACAAATGAAACATAACCGGCCTCATTCTAAGTTTGCCGGTCCGGTAGTAACGGCGCTGGTAAACTATTGGCGCTGTTACTACCGGACCAGCAAATTACGAGTTGTGCTCGTGATTGCCTTTCTGTCCACCAGGTCTGAAATTCATGAATGGTGCCGGTGCATCCGACCTCCCCATTCCCATTGAGCCCTATTTGGCTCAAATGGGAATGAGGAGTAATGCATACCGGCACCCGGCAATGGGGATGGACGGGGTCCGTCAGGGTCGGAATGCCCCTGTACGTCCCCATTGCCAGGTGCCGATAATTTCACGAGTGGGCAGCAGCCGTGCCGGTTTTACCAGCACAGCTACCGCCAAACTCGTAATGAGGCCCAATGTTCCTTTAACAACGTTTTTTCAGTGAATTTCATAGGTTTTTACTATGCCCCCTTAATCTGCTACACATTCCTTATATTATAATCACCCCCCAATGTTGCATATATGGAGTCCACGGACAGTGCGGTAGTCGGCGGATATTGGACGTCATTCACAAAGCCCAGAATCATAGGGGACACCCAAAAATGTTGTACCCATCAACAAACAAACAGATGCACATATCCCCATTACTAATGTTTACGACGTGCAAATATACCTTTATGTCCAAATAATTACTACACAAAATATTCATTCTTTTTCATTTAGCACACATTATAATGGAATGGATCAATCAGAAACCATAACTGTACACTTCATATAATATCCTCAGTTGAACTCTACATACATATTGAGAAACACGAGATGCTTATTGGAAAACAAATTCTCACTAAATAGTAAGTGCATTGGGCCTCATTACAACTCAGGCGTTAAGGGTTAACGCCACCGTTAACCCTTAACGCCTGATTCTGATTTTAACGCCTGCTTTTAGCAGGCGTTAAAATCCATGGCGCTAACCTGCCATGGTGCTAATTACGCCGCCGTAATTTACGGCGGCGTAATTAGCGCCTTCCCCACTCTCATTATGCCCTATAGGGCAAAAATGGGAATGGGGAAGGGAAAATGGGAAATGGGGATTTACCGCCCCACTCACCTTGGAATGGGGCGGTAAATCCGCCATCCACCATGGTGTAAACAGAGTTTACACCATGGTGGTAAAGTTGGTGCACTTAGCACCAAGGTTGTAATGAGGCCCATTGTATTTATTTATTTCTTATTAGAATTCATTATATAAACATTTTGTATAATAGAGAAGCCCTTTTTTTCTCACAGAAATGGCAAACACACTTGATTGGTTAGAGGAGAGCTTCCCAAAAGAAGAATGAGTGATGATAACATCTCTAATAGTACACAACTACATATTTTAATGCAAACAAATAATGTACTTTGTAGACTCCTTACTAAAATGATAATTTCTGTTTTTTTACAGTACATAGTTGTCATGAAGAAACCATGCCCCATTGGAATTATACACAATCCCAAGAATTACAAAGAGAAGCCCTATGCCCAACTGTACATAATCAAATTATGAACTTGTCTACAAAATTGGATCAACTAAGTATTGATTTTAAGGCACTTTTGCAATATGTAAAAAATCATGTCATTAGAAATGCCCTCTATCACTGTCCTTGCACTTGTCCCCCTTGTCCCCAGCGACCATGCGCATCAAATTCCCAAAATATAAATGAAAGACGTTTTGATGGAACATCACTCTGTTCCTCCCCTCATGATTATTGAAAAAAAAAACGAATTCTCCCATTTACGTTTCCCATTCCGATAACCCATCTCTTTCTTAAATACATTTATGTTTTATACTGTAAATATTTGTGTATGCTGCTCCGTCACCCCCCTTTTTTTTTTAAAGCACTATTTTGGGTACGCGGACACAGCCGCTGCCTGGGGTGTCCGCAAAATGGAGGTGCCCGTGGACAGGCGTGGTGTCCGGCAATGCCTGGTTTTGCATGATACACTTTTAATTAGGCCGCAGACACTGCGCCTGTTATACGGACACCCAACGAATGCACACTGTGATTCCCGCCAGATGGGTGTCCATGACCGGCCGTCAAGTACGTGGATGACTGCAGACGTCATTATTAGACTGCACTCGTGCAGCGTTATGGGGGTGTCTGCGAATGTTGTTTGCGACCACTGACAGTTTAAAACTGCATTTCCGCCAATCTAGGGTGTTTCAAGCTGAAGGTTTACCCTTCTAGAGCTCCTGGGCCCATTGTTATTTGATCTGGCAACTTTTTACAACTTTCCAAGGCCTATTTTTGATTCGGCCGTCCACGGACAGTCACACTGTCTGCGGACAACTCCTCTAAAGGGACCCACCCATTACTTTTCCTCATTCTCAATCTGACAATCCAGGAGAGAGCACCTGCTTGAAATTACTGAGTTTCTGCTTTGCTGCTTTGCAGATCTTTTTTGTGGAGACCATTATGGCATCTACTCTGGCCACTTCTGCTCCCCAACAAGCCCCACCACCACCACCAACACGGTCTGGAGGGCCTGGAGAGGGGAACAGGTGCAATGATACAGAAGAGGAGGATCAAAAAGATAAAGATGTGGTAGAGGAGTCCTTATCTCCAGCACCCTGAGTAGAAATACTCAGTCACAGAAAACCAAGCTTGTACTCCTACGGGACCACGTCCATATGGCGCCAAACCAAGTCCAACCAACCGGGGGCACCGAGGAAGATGGTACCTTTCTCAGGGAAAAGTAGGTTGACGCCCTCTATCCCATCTTCTTTGACTGCTCCTGTCACCAAAAGGGATACTCCCTTGGGGAAGAGGATTCCAACGGCTGCCTGGTAAGCAATGCTGAACGCTGTTGCCCCTTACCTTTAGATTGTCACAGTGCTCTGTTTGTACTGTCTATCGACCTGTAGGGGGGAGCAGTTTCAAAGTGTTTATGAGGTTGTGGTCAAGGAGTATGAGAAACACTGGCACCTGCCTGATTAAGGCCCACCCAACATCTTCGTCTCTCCACCTGCCCCTTCATCCCTGTGGTTGGTTCCCCTTACCTCCCTTCACTCCCCAACCTTACCTCTCCTTCACAAAAATACATAAAAAAGGTTCACAGTTGAAAAATAGAACTGAGAAGAAAAGTCACTTACCCCTGTGCAGCCTTCATAGTCCATGGATAGCACGGTTGTCTGTGGACATCAGAATAATTCCAGGTGTTGGGTGGTGGCATGCAAATAATTTTAACTGTTTTACATAAAAAAATGGCGGCTCTGAAGAGAATCTTTTTGTGTGTTTTAAGCATTGATATATATATTTTTTTGGTTTTATAAACTGAACCAAGAAATGTTTTACTGAACCATTATTTCGTCTAACTTTATCAAAAAAGTGCTTGAAAGCATTTTGAATGTTTTCCAGAGAAATCTGATTACCCACATCAGTTAGACGGACTTCATCTCTCTTGTTGGTAATATTAAATATAATGTTCTTATAATGAAAAGATGTCATGCAAACATCTTGCAGAAAAGCACACCCAGCTTTATTGATGTTGCGCCTCGCTTTTTCCATTTG
The DNA here is from genome assembly GCF_040938575.1 of Ambystoma mexicanum. Taxonomy (NCBI): domain Eukaryota; kingdom Metazoa; phylum Chordata; class Amphibia; order Caudata; family Ambystomatidae; genus Ambystoma; species Ambystoma mexicanum. The sequence continues at coordinate 784,306,247 of NC_090935.1, read as the reverse complement.
CGGACCAAATTAACTGTAACGCATCCACATCTGTCTCTGAGCAATGCGAGAAAAAATTGTTTTCGAATTTGGGAACATTTTCTTCATCTTTCCCAATTTGTCCTTCATTGCAAACTGCAATGAAATTCCTGTTACATAACCCACACTGTTCCCTCTACAATGCAGAATAATAATTTCCGGATGTTTCAATTGAACCTTGTTTGCACAAAATGGAAAGAAGTCCACCCACTTCACCCCTGGCACTCCATACCATAACACTGCAAATTCATGGAATCCAAGACTTCCGACCAATCCTCACTGCGCGGCATAGACCTTCAAGCATTGTTCCCAATAGTATCTCAAACTCCACACACTCTGCCTTCTCAAAGACATAGACATAGTTATTGTCAGTGCTCTCAAAACTCCTGCAAACACAACTCCTTCTACCCTCTCTTCCTGTACACCACACCCAGGAAAACTGATTGGCTGATCCCCGCGGGCATCCACAACTGTTCACGGTCTCTGCAGTCCCCTTTCCATGCCAGGTATCCTTAAAAGACCCAGATGGGGCATGTGTAGTGACCGGGGACGTAGAAGCCAATCAAAGGGTGGGTGGGAGTGTAAAGTCAAATTTCAGTTATTTATTCTTTAGTGGTGGCTCTGAAAATAACCTTTTTTGTGGGGGTTTTGTTAACAAACACCTTTTTTTCTTTTTTACATTAATTTACAGTAGTACTGTACATCTTCACTTACAATTTTCTTACAGGAACTTTTTGAATACATACCGAACATTGTAATGAAAAATTGCATTTCCTAGATCTGTGAAATGAACTCCAGCTTCACAAATCAAATCTTATATTGTCATTCTCAAACAATTACATTCCTGTAGCATATAAAAAAGCAGTTGCAGCTTTATTGACAAGCTGCCTTGATTCTTCCAGTTGTGGACTGAAAAGGTTTGTTGGACATCTCCAGGTGTGCCTCTGATTTGTTTCAGAATAAATAATCTTGGTAGCAGGAAATAGTTTAATTTGGTTTTAAAGAAATACTTCAGGGCAACCTGCAAATACACTGGATTCACATTCCCCAAACTGTTTCCTCCACAATGCACAGTTACAATGTCTGGACATTTGAAGTGAGCCATACCCTCACAGAATGAAAACAAGCTTTCCAGTTTAAGCCACAAACTATATGCCACAAAACACCCACTTCTGCCAATCCAATACTTCTATAAATGGCATGCCTTTCAGCAAACACATTCAATGACTGAATTGAAGAGTCCCCCAAAGTCCACACACTCTTCCTTATCAAACACACAGCCACCACCATTTTCAGTGCTCTCACAACTCCTGCAAACAAAACTCCTGCTACTCTCTCTTCCTGTACACCACACCCAGCGAACCTAACTGGCTGATCCCAACAGTCCCCTTTCCATGCCAAGCATCCTCAAAAGACCCAGATTTGGCACATGCTGACAGCAGACTATCGCAGTGTCCGAGGACCCCGTAACACAGGGACAGCCTTTCTACCCTTTCCACTTTCATGTTCTCAACACACCCTCATTGGCTTCTTTCAAAGAGTCAGACATCCATCCACCAATCACATCCAAAAACTCTATGCCTAACCCAGTCATCTCAGTTAAACACTTCAGATGTGCTCTACAACTCTGAGAATAGATATCCCCCGTAGAATCAAAGGCATCTGCATCATAAACTACTGTGAATCTGTCAAAGATTTCTATTTTCAGAGTCAACAAGTTCTGCATCTAACATGACATAGTACAGATATGCTTATATTTAAAAATATATTTTCTTCAACCTTTTCCCAAATATATATATATATATATATATATATATATATATATATATATATATATATAGAGAGAGAGAGAGAGGGATCCTGTTACTTACCCTGTAATATGCTTCTCAATAAGCATATTCTCTTTTTTAACCACTCTAGAAAATGCAGCATTCTTCAACTGCTCACATGAAGCATAAAACAATTAGAATGCTCTGCGTTTCAAATTTTATTTTTAGAAGCATTTTGATGATCGATAAAAAACTGCATATGTGCATTTATAGCAGCACTTTGTCACTTTTTCATAAAAGAAAAGAAGATAAACCAGATTTGTAGACCATTTTTAAGTGGCGCATTGTGTGTGTCAGTTTAATATGTTGGCAGAACATGCATACATCCCAACATCACCCTTTCCAATCTATAGGGGCTTATTAAGTATTCATTTTTTCCTTTGCATTCTGTCACTTCCAATTCCACTTTTCCCAAACCTCAAACTACAAATCCCAGAATGCAAAGAAAACACAGGATTGGACTTGAAGATCTGAAACTATGACATGTATATCATATATACATATTGTGCATTTCAAAATATTTCTTTTTGGAAGCATGTTGATGAAAGTTAAAAATGCATATGTGCATTTAAAGCAGCACTGTGTCACTTTTTTGTAACAGCAGATAAAATAGATGTGGAGACCATTTTTAAATGACACTCATTGTGTGCTAGTTTAATATATTGACAGTTCATGTAGACTTCCTAAAATAACCCATTACATTCTTTAGCTGCTTTTGCAGTCCTAAATTTTTCTCTACAATCTGGGACTCCAACTTTTATAATCGGAAAAGTGGAACTACAAGTCCCAGAATGTAAACAAAAAATCTAGGACTACATAAACACCTACAGATTAAAATGCATCATGTTTGCAAGTATGCATATACTCCTAACATATTAAACTTCCAGAACCAAGTGCCATTTAAAAGAGTTGCTACAAATCTTTGTCATCAACTTTTCTTTTCCTTTACATAACATTACACACAGAGCTTCTATAAATGCACATATGCAGTTCTTAACTTTCATGAACATGCTCATAAAAACAAACATTTTTAAACATCCGGCAATTTCATTATATGTTTTTCCCAACAACTCCTCCTACCTTTATAAATAACATCCTTTCTTACTATTCCATCCCTCTGCATACATCTCTCAAACTCTAACTGAACACAACCACAAGCCTAAAATGCAGCAATCAACACAATCTTCACAACAATTAAAAAAAAAAAAAACACACATAGACTTGCACAACAGCACACGACGACTACGGACCGTAAAACACCCCAAGCCCAGCCAACGGACCCACACATCACTGCTCTCTTGCACTTTTCCAGCTTATTCCCACTAACCCACCCTCTCTCCTCCCCTTTTCCGAGCCGCCAGAGCGCCAGGGTACCACTTCGGTGATGATAGTGCGCGGTACAAATGTCCTTTAACATTAACATATGCCACACTTAGAAGGAATCTCAGAAATGTGATTGTTAGCATATACCACACTTAGATGGAATTTCTCAAGTTTAGTCTGCGCCAAATCTAGGCAGGAATGTGATTGTTAACATATGCCCCAATTAGATGGAATCTCTCAAGTTTTAGTCTGCGCCGAATCTAGGCAGAAATGTGATTGTTAGCATGTGCCACACTTAGATGGAATTTCTCAAGTTTAGTCTGCGCCAAATCTAGGCAGGAATGTGATTGTTAACATATGCCATACTTAGAATGAATCTCAGAAATGTGATTGTTAGCATATGCCACAATTAGATGGAATTTATCAAGTTTAGCCTGCGCCGAATCTAGGCAGGAATGTGATTGTTAGCATATGCCCCAATTAGATGGAATCTCTCAAGTTTTAGTCTGCGCCGAATCTAGGCAGAAATGTGATTGTTAGCATATACCACACTTAGATGGAAATTCTCAAGTTTAGTCTGCGCCAAGTCTAGGCAGGAATGTGATTGTTAGCATATGCCCCAATTAGATGAAATCTCTTAGTCTGCGCCGAATCTAGGCAGGAATGTGATTGTTAGCATATGCCCCAATTAGATGGAATCTCTCAAGTTTTAGTCTGCGCCGAATCTAGGCAGAAATGTGATTGTTAGCATGTGCCACACTTAGATGGAATTTCTCAAGTTTAGTCTGCGCCGAATCTAGGCAGGAATGTGTTTGTAAGCATATGCCCCAATTAGATGGAATCTCTAATAGCCTCCTGTGAAAATTGTATTTAGAAGCGTACCCAATAGCGCTCATGGAAAGTTTTATTTAGAAGTGTGCCCAATAGCTTCTAGGTGGAAGCTGAATTTTGAAGTGCATTTAGAAGTCGAATTTAGAAGTATGCCCAATTGCTGCTCTGTGAAAGTTGAATTTAGAAGTTGAATTTAGAAGTGTGCCCAATAGCCTCTCTGTGAAAAGTGCATTTAGAACGGTGCCCAATAGCCTCTCTGTGAAAAGTGCATTTAGAAGTGTACCCAATAATCTCTCTGTAAAAGTGCATTCAGAAGTGTAAATAGCCCCTCTGTGAAAAATGCATTCAGAAGTGTGCCCATTGCCTCACTGTGAAAGGTAAATTTGAAGTGCATTTAGAGCTGAATTTAAAAGTATGCCCAATAGCCTCTCTGTGAAAAGTGCATTTAGAAGTGTCCCTAATAGCCTCTCTGTGAAAGCTGAATTTAGAAGTGGATTTAGAAGTTGAATTTAGAAGTGTACCCAATAATCTCTCTGTGAAAGTGCATTCAGAAGTGTACCCAATAGCCTCTCTGTGAAAAGTGCACTTAGAAGTGTGCCCAATAGCCTCTCTCTGAAAGTTAAATTTGAAGTGCATTTGAAGTTGAATTTAGAAGTGTGCCCAATAGCCTCTCTGTGAAAGTTGAATTTAGAAGTGCATTTAGAAGTTGAATTTAGAAGTGTGCCCAATAGCCTCTCTGTGGAAAGTGCATTTAGAAGTGTGCCCAATAGCCTTTCTGTGAAAGTTGAATTTAGAAGTGCATTTAAAAGTTGAATTTAGAAGTGTGCCCAATAGCCTCTCTGTGGAAAGTGCAGTAAGAAGTGTTCCCAATAGCCTCTCTGTGAAAAGGGCATTTAGAAGTGTACCCAATAGCATCTCTGTGAAAAGTGCATTTAGAAGTATGCCCAATAGCCTCTTGTTGTGGAGGGGATGAGTGCGTGGAGGGGATGAATGCGTTGAAGGGATGAGTGCTTAGAGGGGGTGAATGCATAGTGCGTGTGAGGACATAAAACGGACGAGTCCGTAGAGCGGGTGAGTGAGCAAAACAGATGAATGCATGGTGCGTGACATACATAGTATGGTTTGGAATGCAGGGAATGTTTGAAAGAGCATATAACCCATCATATCTCACCACCACGCTTACTCTCTTCTTTACACCACCACTCAACTAGAACACAGAGATACTATGACACCATTTGGTATAACTGTTCTCATACCAACATCCGCCGCTCACTCCACATCATTCTAAGTAAACACTGCTGGCTACACACCCCCAGCCAGGCGTTCTCCTCAGGCCTAACGCAGCCACATTCGGTCTGGATAAACCCTGCCAGAACGATCACATACTACTGATCTCTCAACCACTACACCTACCGCTAAAAAGCAGCTATTACATGAATACCACACCAACTGCACACATACCTGGTGCTCACATGAACCTTGACTCTCTTTACTCTCTCTACTGACCTGAACTTCGGTTCCCAAGGGCGTTCAACCTACCAGCGCCTTCAGACCATACCAATGGTATATAAGGCGCTATATAAATGCAAAATAACATAACATAACATAACATAACTAAAGGTATTTCACCATTACCACATATCCCCACTAACTTTCTTTAACAATTAAAGGAAAGAAGTGTAAAAGCAAAAGGAAATATTGAGGCTGATTACCCCAAAAGGAAATACACCAAACACGGGCTTATAAAGATTCACAAATCTTTATTCTAAAACTGTACAGTTACAAAGAAACAAAGTTTCAGATAGCTATCTGGCCCTCAGTACATCACAGCGAATACCAGCCCTTTCGGTGTGAGAAGTGAGTGCAACTGGACGTCTAAACAGTTGTACATTTTATACATTTCCAATTACAATGTCCAGCCCTTCTACAGGTTAATAATCCATAGTCTAGATTGTGTGCCAAGTTCACTTCTGGTTTGTCTGAAAATATGCTCATGGATCATCCTCAGTTTACATATAAAGAAGTTACAATGGCAACAGTGTATTCTCGGATTTAACAATAAGCCTTAACACATGTCCTATAAAATGCAGTTCAGCTAATGTCCACGTTCAGTATTTATATAACATTGTAGTTGATGTATGTCCGCGGATCGGACTTGTTGGCGCAGACAATCCTCTGTCTACAACTCAGGCATGGGACAAGCTGTCTTTACTCAAACCAAACATCCGGCCAACAAATGTTTGTACATTAGCTCACATACAAGGTTCAGGACGGCTCAGTTACAAGCGAGAAACACTGTTCACCATTTTAGAACACTGAATCAAATGGCAGATAGACCTAAAATGGCGGCAAAGTCGATCTAGAATCAGAACTTTGCAACGCGGTTTTCTTCGCAGAGCGACTGGGCTTAGGCCAATATATACAATAAAGGAGGCATAATATGATATCCCGTTTAACAGAAGCACATTGCGGAAGACAAGAACTGAACAAAATATACCCTTCACATCCTACAATGTAAGTATATTAATATACCATGTAGATGTATGTAATTATAACAGCACAGTCCCACGATATATTACCCGGAATGCTCTTTTGGAACCAACATTTATTTCACTCTAACTCATTATATTGCACCATTCACACTCTTCCTATTCCCATCTAAACACCACCATTGCAACACCCACTGTTTTCCTGAAAACAGCACACTGTCCCCACTGATTCAATCACACCAACAATCTCTTACTAACCCAATTCCATCACAACTCTACAGACTCATACTCTCACAACCTTCCCAACCACACCTGATATGCCACCTCATAATCAAACAGCACTGTATTAAGCTCTCCAATCACACCCACACACCCATTCACAATACATGCATATACATTGCACAACTTTCAAACTCAAGCTTTCTCTTTTCCCAACAGACACAACAAAATGCCTACTAAAAAGTAACTCCATAAAAAAGAAAGGAAAAATAGAGCAGATTAGAATAAAACCAAACCATACAGTCATCCACCTCTAAAACAGTTTATAGAAAATATTAAAACAAAAGAGCTACTAAACCACCCACGACTAAAAAAGATAAGGCCCTTCTTGCAAAAACTAAAAGTACAAAAATATGTACAAAGAAAAGCAGACATACTAACAAACCTAACACTGTATCTACCACTGTTTACGTAGTCACGGTAAACCAATCCAAAAAATGTTTGTTAAAATTTTTTTTACACCGTAGAGTTCTTCATGATCTTATAAAAACAGCTGAAAAGTCACGATCTACCCTTAAAAACTACTGCAGAAGACTAATCCTCAAAGTTTTAATTAACAGTGCTTTTCTAGTAAAGAGAAACTTGTTTATATTGATTTTAAACAAAATGAACTTGTCAAAAGAAACATTGATGTTGCCCTCCCTCCTAAAAGTTAAGGGTGGCCAGTGAGAATGGTGAAGAAATGTATGGTGCAGAGGAGAGAGAAACCACCCTGGCACCCGGTGGAAGATATGATATCAATGAAAGGAAAGAGCCCTAGTTAAGGACCCTCGCATCCCCTGCACAACCATACAACTGGAAACAGTACAAATGAATCCTGATTAGAACCAGGAATTACTTCAGGCAAACAAATGAATCATCAAAATAGTAATTCATGGACACTTTACAAATCAATTAGTAGGAAGAAAATTCATCAAGGTAACATTTAATAATGTAGTAAATCAAACAATAAAGAGCTCAGCGCATTTCGGGAAATACCCTTCATCATGAGCTTGAATTACTTCATCAGTTCAAAATACTCAATCTTTCATCACTGCAAAATAAACACATTAGCCTTAGCTATATCTCAATTCAAAACTTAGTTAATTTCAAGAGGAAATCAGACTCCCATTCTAGGGATCCCCATTCACCTGTACTCCAAAGGCACACAATTTGAGCAACTAGGTCTGAAAATCACATCCAAAGGACAAAGCCCCTCTATCCAATTCACAGAGATAACTAATCCGATCTGTGGAGACATGAACAGTAATATGTGTCTCACTTTTTTAGAACTTGATGAAGACCCAGAAAATTCAGGAGTAATTTGAGTCTTAGTATCTTACCTATAACTAAGAGACAACAGATATCCTTGCTTTGAAACCACTCTCTGTGTGGTCAAAAACAATTGATCTCTACCTAGAATCAAAATCTAATATGAGTAATGTGCCTCAGTGAATCATTCAATATGCTGGACCAAACGTCCACAACCAAATAATAGTAACGGAAGAATTTTCTACCTTATGTAGAGGTGAGAGAAGTCACAAAGGATCAACAAAGTGTCAGGGATCAAGTCAAAAATGGATAACTGATTCCTCAAATCATACTATGAAAGCAAGCACAAAAAACAAAAAGCCAATATGGTCACTCTTCTGACATACTGATAGCAAGTGTACAGTGTCCAAACAGTAAAAGGGTAAACTCACTGTGACTGCATGCTCTGGCATCTCTCAATGATGCTTGCAAGTGTGAAAATCACAGGACAGGCGAAATGGCCACTCTATTCAATCAAAATATCACACGTGATGTCATCATGTGAACGTGATATCATCATGTGAACGTGATGAAGTCATGATGTAAACACTGCGTCAATACGATATATAATGGGCTGAAAGCGCTTTCTGACTGTGTGGGTGGTTAGCACACCCCAAATTAGATACACAGAAGTATAAATGTTGGATAACAAAGAAAAGATTCACATTGTCATGGTATGTCAAAGAACGCCTATGACAAGTAAAGTGCATAACTGAAGTCAATGTAGAAATAGCAAAGCAAAGAATCTCGATGTAGTAGTGTGACATCAGACACTTATGTCAAGTGCTAAAATAAAAGGGTAAACGCCACAAAGTTTACAATCCAGTTGGATAGGGACCATACCAATATAGTCACAATCTAATGGATATTGTCAAGTGATCATATATTTGATGGTATATGATTACAACCAAATTACTGTAACATTCTGTAGGCTCACATATCAACTGATGGAAGATCAGCAGTTACAGCTGTTTAACAGAAAGAATATAGAAAAGCTCCCAAATAGAATTATTCATTCATCACTGCTGGGTGAAGACAGTCCAATTTGTCAATCCATGACAATTTCTGCTGTCTCAGTTTTCTAGACATGTTACCACCTCTCTGGGGCTTAAGTACAACCTGAAGTATAATACAGCGCAGTTGTGCCACTGTATGTCTCTTCTCTGAAAAATGTCTAGCAACTGGTGTCTTGTTGTTTGAGGTTCAAATGTTGCTCTTATGTTTGTTGCATCTTTCTTTTGCACGTCTTGCAGTCTACCCTACGTAAAAGATGCCACACGGACAGCTCAGTCGATAGATAATATTACTTGAGTCACATGTAGCAAAATCCCTCAATTTGATTTTTGTCCCTATGCGTGGATGTCTCACAAATGTGCCTTTGATCACGTTATTGCAATTGTTGCAATTTATACATGGAAAGGTACCATTCTTAAATTTGTACAATACAGGTTGGTTCAATGTTTTAGTCTTTTCTGTCATTATTAAATGGTCACAAAAGTTTGTATCCATTTTATAGGCTATCATAGGTGGACTAGGGAAAAGCTTATTGAGCTGTATATCAAGTTGGACTAGCTTCCAGTTTTTCTTAATGATCCTAGATATATGGTTACTCTGACTAGAGTATCTCATGGTGTGTATGAACGGCATGTCGCCACCCTTGTTTTTTGGGGTCAACAGGTCATCCTGTGATCTTGTGCTGGCTTTAGTGAAAGCTTCTTGTAGAATGCTGATTGGATAACTCCTCGCCTGATACCTCACTTTGAGTATATCACATTCATCTTCAAATGTTTGTGCATCACAAATGACACAATGCAGTCTCAAGAACTGAGGATATAGTAAATTGTCTTTTAAATGTCTCAGATGTTGAAAAGAAGATATAGCAATGGTTCCAATTAGCTTCATATCTAACAGCAGAAACTAAATACAAAATAACTGACCCCTCAATAGTTTGCATGTACTGCAACACAAAGCTTGACAACAACCAAATGCTATGACATGTTATCAATAATAACTTAGACATATTCCCACTTCCAAAAGCTCTCCAACAACCTAACTTGCATGAGAACATTATAATCCAAACAGTACACCCATTTCAAGCTATAATACGCCTTTGATTGAAATAAGACAAATTACCTCCACCCGAGTTACTAAAGGGCATATGTGGCAAAAGGGTAACCACACAAAGAATTCAAGACTCAACAGCAACCGGCCAATTTAAACGTGCAGATCCTTTTACTGCAGCCAACATTTTAGACCAGCATACAATTCACCCACTACTCTCCAAAGACATCATTGATGATGCATGATGCATTAGAAACATATCAAATGCATCAAGCCAAAGGAGCCCCAATGAGCATGTAGGAAAAAAGTGTAGAAGCACATTCTTTTCCTCTACTCTTTACTACAGGAAAAGTAGGAAGATATGATGAAACGTCCTCACAAATTAGAATATAACTCTTTAAGAATCTATTCTGAAGACTCCATATTCAGACAAAATGTTGAATACATTTTCCACCTCCTCTTCGAAAGTAAACTAGCAAATCTATGTTATGGAGTTGCACAGGCATTAAAACATGCACTAACCTTTAAAACATGTCTGCTAACCAACGGCTTCAAAAGATTAAAGACACAGATGAAGTTTTGCAGTCAAGTATCACACTCTCTTGGCAAACATGCATGGTACAAAAGAATACTGGTTCTGATGTCACGCGGATGTACGTAGTATGCTAAGGAACCTAGGCCCACCCACATAGTTTTTTACTTAAAGTTGTGCAGAGTATGCAGGGGATGACTTGCACGTCTTCTTATGCACTGCAAACAAAAATAAATACGGAATAGATATGAAACACCAGGAGAACTCTCTTGACCCTGTCAATGTATCAAGGTACTTTCACCATCGCTTTATTGCCATGCTGCACTTTATCTGCAATAAAACTACCACTCTGCTCAGAGAAGTGCAACACTTCTTTTGATAAAAGAATATCAATCCAGAGGAGCACCACACATCCACATGCGTTTGTGGATAAAAAATGTTCCTAAATTTGGCCATGATAGAGACACCACTGTTTTACAGTTTAATGAAAAATGCATTACCTGCGACATCCCTTGAGAAACCACAGATAGCGACCTACATACACAAATTGTACACTTCCAAAAACATACGTGCGCCAAATACTACCGACGTAGATATAAAAACAAAAGCAAATACTATTCCAAATGTCACTTTGGCTTCCCTAGACCAGGTGAAGCATCCACGCACATCAATGATTACATTGCAATATTTGCCCTCTTGTGGAATGCAAACATAGATTTACAATACATTGCCGACAATTCCACTGCAGTTGCAAGATATGTCGCCAAAGCTCAGAATACAGAGCTAAAAGACATATGGGATGACATATCATCTGACAAAACACTATCACAATTGATACAGCTTCAGTATAAAAATGCTCTCCCATAGAGAATGCAGGTGCTACAAAGCCGCAGACCGTTTAACAGGTACAGACTTATATGGCAAATCTGAACACATTGGCTGAACCTTGGTCGATCTTCATCCAGAAAAAGAGTACTAAAATCCTGCCAATAGATTGAAACCATAGCACAAATTATCCCAACAGCCAAACAATTTAATTGACACATACTACCCAAACCGAAGTACTGCTTTGGAAAACATGTGTCTGTACGACATTGCCTAAAACTACACCTACAAAAACAATGTCACACCAAATGCGAAAAAAAATATTCAGTCTCAACTTGTGAAGGGTGTCTAGCAAAACTCACCAAACCCAGTCTGATGAATCATATAAAGTTATCATTTAAATCTCAACAACATGGAGTACTGTATTACATGGCCCTACTCCAACTTTTTAAACCTTGGAGAAAAGAAGTAGAATTATTAGGTGACTATAACTCATTTGAAGCTGCATTCAAAACAAATGAAAGCAGCATAGCAAATGACAGAAAATACAAAGAAATGTTGAATAATGAATGCCAACGAGTTAAAGACTTTGATGCTCAACTAGATAAAGACACTCCTGAGGTCAGTCAACCTTCCCTTACATGCAGCCAAGAACCAATTGGAGAGTCACTCATTCTAAATGAAGCAGAAATAGCCATGAGTAAGGTAGCAGATACCATCTATCAATATAAACACTCTGAAGACTTGTCAGTGCTTGAATCACAGCTAAATGATTAACAACTCACCATTTATCTGGAAGTCACTAAAGACATTGAACATAGTTTTAAACATAAAACTAAAACCTGTAGCTGAAAAAATTATAAACATCTAGTTCTGTATGTAAGTTGTGAAGCTGGTACTGGTGAAACATTCTTCCCTTAAATAATCAGCAAATGTATACAAAACGTAACAAACAACAACACACACCCCCACAGGTTTAGCTGCCTACAACATAGGATGTGTGACTTTACACCGACTACTGCTCGTCCCTGTAGAACACCAAAACAAATTAGCATAGTACACATTATCAGCAGAAGCTGCTAGAGAAGTTTGCAGAATTCTGAAACAAATGAATGTGCTCCTGATAGATGAAGTAAGCATGGTTTCCAACCTCATGTTGGCTTTAATTCTTCTGAGAATGCAAGAAGTCTAAAAATGTACTACGAAGAAATGTTTGGAGGAAAACATGCTATTGTTTTTTTGGAGACCTCCTACAGTTAACACCAGTAAAAGATCAACCTATTTCCAAAAGTGTAAGACACAAACAATGCCCCAATACCCTTGGCAACATTGGAAATGTAAATTTCTGGCAACATTTTCACTACAGAGAACTAACTCAAAACATGCGTCAGTCTGCAGACCTCACCTATGCTAACATTTTAAAAAGCATTAGAACTGGTCTGCTTACTAAAGATGCAAAATCCCTCTTAAATAGTAGACTCATTCGTGAGAATCAAATATACAAGGGATATCAGAGGGGGAGACTGAATGCAAACCATCGTTCTTTGCATATGACATTCTGGGATACCTCACCAGTATACTGCAATCACTCCCAGATTTTATGGCACAGATATCAAGATATAGATTCATGTCGGGCCTCAAAATTAATGTACAGAAATCATGCATTATGCCTATTCAAATGCAAAGTCCTTTATTTTTCTGGGGATCCAGATTACAAGAGATTTGAAAGAGATAGTGCAAGTGAATTATGACCCTCTTCTAGTACAGCTTAAAGAAGACCTGAAGAGGTGGAGCCCTTTGGTGTTTACCTGGTATGGATGCATGACCTCAGTTAAAATGAATATACTCCCTTGTGTAATTTATTTGTTTTCCACCATCCCCAGTCAACTTCCAGAGAACTTATTCCTGGCTTACTGGGAGATATTCACAAATGTATCTGGAGCAATAAGACCCCAACAGTGAAAATGTATTCTCTTGTGCTTCCAAGAAAAGAGGGGGGGGGGGTTGGTTTCCCTGATGTTAGACTATATTATAAAGCATTCCAATTACGTATACTACGGGACTACATGATGGATGACACAAAAACCTACTGGACATATCTAGTGGATGGAGCTGCCCACCTGTTAAAGGTTTGGGATGTTCTTTGGTCCCAACTGAATGCAGTTGCAGAGTGATTTCATTCTCACCCTATGTTGGGGATCCTCTGGTTGCTCTGGCATGACACAGGGTTCCACTGAGCATTTTCATCATGATCCCCACCACTGTCCACGGTATGGGGTCCCCCATTTTATTTTGGGAGTTTGGCTCTGTGACACTCACATAGATGATGATTATTATTAATACTAACAATATTATTATTATTATTATTATTATTATTATTATTATTATTATTATTATTATTATTATTTTATTATTGTCAGATATGGGCCTTGAGAGGGTCGACCAATTGATACAAAATTGGATATTCCTGCACCTGGATTCGAGAGATACTGGATAACCCTGGCGGGGGGAAATATCAGAGGAAGAGTGTGCAAAAATCTACACTGTCACATTCCATGGCAATTTATTTACCTCTGCAATGGAGCATAGCTTCAAGATGTTGATGGGATGGCACAGGTACCCATTGAAGTCATCTAGCATGTTCTGGGAGCTTCTCCTCTATGTCCCAGGAGATGCAGGGAGGTGGGCTCTTTTTCACACATGTGGCAGCACTCTCCCAAACTTAACGTGTTTTGGAAGGAACTACTGAGCTGGATGAAAGAAATTACTGGAATTCAGCTAGAGCTGGATCCCTTGCAGATGCTTCTCGGGATTCCTGCAAAAGATAGGAATGAGGGTATGCAGTTATAAAATCACGGCAAAAATATCGCCTGTAAAAACAATTGCAGCAAAAATGTTAAAGGTGTACCCCATTACACCATTTAAGGGGAGCTGGGGTTGCGGGTGTGTCCCCTGCATCCATTACATCGATTGTGGCGTCAAAACCACTGCAATTCTGCCTTAATATTTTGTGTTCACAGCATTTTTTGCCGTGATTTTAACACATGGAACCGAATGAGCAGAATTCCTAGAATGTGGGAGGTGATGCTTACAGCGGGTCAGCTGACCACTGCCCAAGGATGGAAAAATGAAAACCTCCCATCAAAGGAGGTCTGGGAAAAGAGAGTGCACGCCATGATGGTTATGGACAGACTGACGAGTATTTTCTTTTTTAATTGTTTATTTATTTAATTTTTTATTTATTGTGTAATAGCCAACATTTGACTTTTAACACATTTACAATGATACAAAAGACAAAATAAAATACTTCAAGCAATTTACAAAATTCATATCAATAAAATGTTCATCTTAAAAAGATTAAAGCAAAAGAAAAGAAAAAAAAGAATACACAGGAAAAACAAACAAAAAAGCATAAAAAACTTAATTTTTCTCCCAAAGAAATGAAATCCATCAGTAGATCCAGGTTCCGCAAAGAAAGAAAGAAGGGGTTACCTATATAGACAAGTAGTTTTATTATACAAAATTCATTAGAGACCATTAATACCAAATTTAACCGAGATGACACTAGTAACTAGGAACATAATCCAGACGTGACCAGAGGGGGACCACTGATTAAATTGATTTCTCTCAAGGCTCTAACACGTTCCATTGAGAGAGCAGACTCATGGCAGGAGGATAGTCTCCACCAGAAGGCATCAGATTCAAGCCAAGAAAGTTGATGGACAAACCTGCCAAATCTTCTGGCCCTCATATTCCAGGTACCCTGACAATTAGATAGTAGATTTTTAGAAGATTGAAAAACCTTGAGACAACACTTATCACAATATGGGTCTATTTTCCCTTCTCAATCTCTAGAGGCCAAAATCTTTTGATTAGGAGGAGATTGAAACAAAATCTAAGAAGAGATAATCCAAAACTCAGATGAGGCGTTTTTTTTAGGTAAGCGGGAACCAGAGAGAGGGACTTATCAATCACAGAGAACGAGGCAGATCTTTTCGTCCTCTTCATACTGTCGACCGTATGAATCCAGTCTCTTTGTTTCAACTTTTGTTTTACTCTATTGGCTTTTGAAACAGTAGGAACAAATCACAGTCTGCTCTCTCTAGAATTTCCAGGCATCTTTGTTTGAACCTAGCCAGATATAGGTTTTTACCATAATTCAGCTCACCGGTAATTTTCTCAAAAAGTGAGTTCTTGGGAGCATCTAACGTTGATCTATAAAGAATCAGCCACTTCCATTGAAGCCATGATCTAAGAGACAACATACCCAATTCATAACGAAGAGAGACTATTGGAACACTGTCCGGCAGTCCCAAGGTACGTTTCTATAACTTGACTTCCCAAGAGTCCCACTCAAGGTTCATTTCTAAAATGTTATAGTCAAGACCAAACAAGAGAATCGGGATTACTTTCCCTATATAGAATTTCACCAACGGGAGAATAGAAAACTTGCAAAACTGGGATTTGATTTTTTTCATTTGAGCTCCCAATTTTACAACTTTTAATTCCAACAAACGCACCAAGTTACCTTTCGTTGTAAAGGAGCTAATCGAGGCTCCCAGGTATGTCAACTCCGAAACTACCTCAATTGGAAGTTGATCTAGGGTCCAGACATATTGCTTAATTATCTTTTTCGGATGTTTAAATCTTATTATCTTGGACTTGACTGGATTGACGATGAGGTTATTATTTCAGGCATAGTTTTCTAAGGCGAACAGAAGACGTTGAAGCCCTACTTGGGAATGCTCAAGGACTACGACATCGTCTGTGAATGCCAGCCAATTAATTTTTGTTTTTACTACTATTGGAGATATCAAACCTATTCCCTTCATCGACTCAGCCAGATCTGCCATAAACAAGATGAACAATAGGGGAGCTAGGAGACAGCTTTGACGGACCCCTCTCTTTACACTAATCGGGCTTGTCAAAAGGCCTGATCTACCAAACCTCACCTGCAGAGAGTTATTATGATGTAATTCTCTCAATATTGATAAGAGACTCGGAGGGAGACCCCACTCATATAATTTTTTCCATAGACGGTTCCTGTCTATCGTATCAAAAGCTTGGGAGAGGTCTAACCAAGCACCAAAGAGGGGTGGACCCCCTCCTTGGAGAGACGATGAAATCAAAGCACTCAGAACCAACCCATTTAGGGAAGTAGATAAGCCCTTCCTAAATCCTGATTGCTGTCTTGGGATGACACCCATTTTTTTTGCCCATAATTCCAATTCCCCTAAAATGAGCCCTGTGAAAATTTTACTGTCTGCATCTAACAGGGAAATTGGACGATAATTAGCAGCTAGCATTCTGTCACCCTTTTTGTAAATTGGTATCACTAGGGAGTTTTTCCATGAGTCCGGAAAACATTTGTGATAGATTATATTGTCAAAAAGCTTCTTTAGAATCAGAGCCCATACGGTGGAGGGGTTTCTTTTTCAGGATTGAATTACTCAACCTATTCGGACCCGCCGCTCTGGAGGTTGATGACTTCGTTATCAGAATTTCCAGATCCATAGCTGTAAAGTCCAGGGACCACTTAATCAGTGTGTTCCTCTCCCCGATTATGGCATTAGGTGAGTCATAAAGACTAGCAAAGTGTTCAGACTAAGTTTGTTCTTGAATGACCACATCCATTTTATGATTCCTGCTTACCTCACCTCCCCCTACCATTGTCCAAAAATGTCTTGTGTTTCCCCTTCGAGAGAGCAGATAACATTCTCTCTCCATCTTGTTGCCTTATAAGAAACCCATGAGCCCTGTACCAATTTCTATAGTTGTTCCTAAGATTTCTCAAGCCCTCCTTAAGTTGGACCAAATCTATACAGGAACTCTTTAGCTTCCTTCATTGCTGCCTAAACTCATTCTTCCTTTTCACTATTTCAGCATTAGGAGTGTGTTTGTGGACCCTATGAGGTCTCTGCAGGTTGGAATCAGCAGGCGCCGAATTAGAAAGAAAGAGAGAGAAATTATCAGGATTACAGAAATTCGAAAGTTGTTGATCTGATCAATGATTCACCCAGTCCCTCAATTCACAATTTAAATCACCCCCCCTTATGAAGCCCCCTAATGAAGTTACCTGTTTTATTCGTAGTAAGGGCCTGCTCACAGAATAATACATCCCTGGCCCCTTCAAACACCAAAAGTGCTCACAGGATTTGATGTTAATCTATATTCCCGCCCCCCACTTGAAAACTTGAACAAGATTCAAAAATACAGTGTAAGGCAAAGAAATAATCAATGGTCGAGAAGGCAGCACCTCTACGCCACGGTAGGGCGTTAGGAATGCACCCCCCCTTACATTACCATTAAACATTTCAAGTCCCCATTCGTGCATAAAGTCTGTCCAAATCTTCCCATTTGAGGTTTTCTGGTGGGTTTTTCCTGAGATAGGGTCAGTTGTGGAGACATATTGGGAGGTAAAATCAACAGCGATAATAAGATCATCAGAGGGATATTGCTGCAGGCAATCTACCAAGTCATTCGAGAGATCAAGCAAAACATCTGGAAAGGGAGGAAGCATTGAGGTTCCAGTAGACATTTACAATAAGCCAGGAATTCCCCTTGTGAAACCCTCTCCGCATCACTCTTACCACAAGGATTCCTTCTCTAGCATTCCATACAATCTTAGAGGTCTCAAAAATCTCATTGCTGCAAGCCTCAAGCAAACCCCCTATTGGTCTACCCACTTCTGATCCTCGAGCCAGTTGCTGAAAAACTGAGAAATCATCCAACCCAACTAACCCAGTTAACCAGGTCTCTTGAAATAATATTAAGTCAGATGATTTAAATATTTGCGATTATCTTGGTTCCTGGGAAAAATATGCATATCCTCTGGTGTTCCATGACAGTACCTTAACTTGAGTCTTCCCTAGAGTCTCTGCTCGGGAACACCCATTTTACGGAATAACTTTTATCTCAGGATTATCTCAGGGACCATTTTCCACATATTCAATGGATTAGAAAGAATTCTCTCTTTATTATTGGTTTCAATCTTCTGCTTTTGGGTGTCTAAAAATCCTTGACTTGTATTTATTAGAGTTGGGCATATCTGGGAAATTGTAAGGCCTCTCTGATCCCATGCCATTGACTCCCCCAAGATTAAGTCAACACCCAGTCTTGATTTCAAGGTAACCTCTGCGGTATTTGTATCAGGCCCAAAGGGAAAGCTCACCACATCAATGTCAGCAGTTTCTAAATATTTAAGGGCAGGAATCATCTTCATTTCCCGTAGGATTGTAGATCAGTTCAGCGGGATTACATTTTGGGAGCTGGGAGATTTTCTCGAAAGAAAGACTCTAAGGTCTTTTACTTTAGTGTCGGCATAGGAAAGACTCTGCGATCCTCTCATTTTCTTACTGGGATCATATATGCTTTCCAGAGAGTTATTTCCATTCTCCCTTATTGGTTTCACTGTTCCCTGATCGAAAACAGGAATTATTCCAAGATTTTTGTTCTGTGGCCCTCTGTCTTCTAAACTTATAACTGTTCCTCTAATTTCTGCCCCTCCTCCAGTATTCGTGCCCTGGGTCCCCAATGAATTTGCAGAGGGACTACTTTTGACTTTTTTCAGGAAAATCGGGGCAATTTTTAACGATGAACCAATAGGCTTAGTTTTACGTTTTGCCAAAAGAAATATAGGTGCAATTTTCTTTGGCGGCTCAATTTTATCCGTTTGAATCCCCACCGTTAATTTTTCCACAGTTATATTTTTAACCACCGAATCGTTGGTATCTTGGCCATATAATTTATCAGTCTTCTTCAACTTTTTTCCTTGACCCCTTTTGGGGAGACTTTCCATCTGCTTGACTTCATCTTTTTTCAGACCACCTTTTACATTTTTCAAGAATTGATTTGCCCTTGATGTCTTGCAGTTCTTTTTACTATTTACTTTAGTAGTTGCCATCGGTGGAACTTCAAGAAGAGCTCTTGCTTGCCTTTTTCTTTTCCGTTTTGTTCTTCCATTTAATTTCTTTTTCCTAGAAACAATGTAATCAGAATCAGTTGAAGATATATTAATCGGCTGGACACAGTCAGCTTGCACAAGTTCATTATCCAACACTAATGCCAGCCTAAAAAACTCTTCCATAATCGATGCTGATAATGGGCTATCTTGCGAAACGGATTCTGTAGTCATTTTAGAACAGGCACCTTTTTCTTGGTTCTCAGAGCTTCTATCACTAGGATCGCATTTCTCTGAATTGATCGTTGACATCCTAAGTAAATCAGCACAAACTGATGTTACCTGATCCATTTTTAGAGATTGCTCCCTAACTTCTTTTTGGATCTCCTTCACAGTCACCCCCATTGACTCATTCATTGCCGATTTCAGGGCAGTCATGGTTGAATCATTTATCTCCAATTCTTTAGTGACCTCCAGCAAGATGCCCATATGCTGCTGAACTTCCATCTTAAGATCTTTAAAGACTTTTACTAAAGAAATTAAGACAAAATTTAGGGCCATTATCGTCGGCTGAGCCAACTCCTGAGATTTGTTGCCTTGGTCCATGTTAGAAGATACTTGTGGACTTTTATAAAATTAGCAGACTTACATACAACAGGATTCTTAGTGGACGGATGCCCCTGATCTTCACCAATTACATTTAAATCTATGGGGCCTTTCGGTGATTCCACCACTTCTAATTCCAAGAGATCTTCATCTCTTAGTTCACTAAGATTGTCGATTGACGGCATTTGAGTATCCTCATACTGTGCTCAAACTACTTCTTCAGTCGATGATACATTCATCAGAGTATTCGTAGAGTGTTCTGTGGTTTTAGTTAGCTGGTTCGAAATCACCTTTCTCATCGTTGTTGCTCTTTGTGTATAATCCAAGGAGCCTTGGAACAGTGCCCGAATAGGATGACTTGAGGGAGTTGACTCCGTTCCCTTAAAACTTAATTCCACTGAGGCTTTTTGGAGCCCTGATCCCGTAGGTGATTGATTATCAGCTGGATAAATGCCAGGGGGAGGAACAAAAATGGCTCCTCCTGTTTTATAGGCTTTGAAAAAAACTTGAACCCCTCTTATCAGGGCACTCTGTGGATTTTGAGTCTACCATATTCTTGGAGTGGCCGTCCCGATTAGTTTGGGGGCCTTGGGTTGAACTACGCAGATCATACATTGTCTCCCCTACTACCACTGTTCCCTTATTGTGATGGCGATTCTAAGGTTCAAATTTGGAAGCCTAGAACTGGTGGTAGAATATTTATCCAATAAATACCCATATCCAAGCTTATGAAAAATAGATAAGTGGCACCACACTTCTCCAATGATAAGTAATGGCAGCAGTTATAAGGCTCAAAGGAGTGGCTCCAAGGATTAAATCCCGCAGTCACCACTTCCTTGTATTTACCTATTAAATCGTCACTCCCCAGTGCTCTTTGGGGGATTAATTCACTGGGTTCTCTGCTAAATAGTACACCGCTTTCACACATGCAGATTCTGAGCTTCTAGGCACTTCTACACGTTAGGCTCTATTGTGGAAAGAGCCCCCAGGGATGTGTATATGTGCAGATTAGCGTTAAAGCCAATAGGCAAAACACGGAGCAATCCCACCTTAAATAAGACAGCCACAGCCTCACCTCTCCTCTAACTTTATCTCCTTCTCCTCCTCCTCCTCGTTGCTGCAGACCCTCCTCCAGTCAATCGAGGAGCCGCTGTAGGACTTCACGGCCGGTGATTTACAAAGATTACTCAGAGAGTTAAGGGGAGGATAGCTTCACAGGAGGGCGGCTCTAGGCTCTCGACTGGACGCTGTTTGCTCGCTGTTCACTCGCTGTTCGCTATTCAGGCTACTCAGGTGCCGATTGATCACAACATAGCAACACAGCACAGCACAGCGGGCACGGATGCCCACGGACGCCCACAACAGCACAACGGAGCAGAGTTCAATACGAGTGTTCGAGTATAGTTCGTTATTGAGTTCCGAGTTCCAAGGAAAGGACCTCAAAGATTGTCAAGCCGCACTGCCGTACTGGCATACTACCAAAGCTAAGTCAGCCGTCAGCCGCTTCCGACAATCTCCTACACTGTGGACTGACGAGTATTGTGAATGACAACCTAGAGGCATTTACACAGGAGTGGTTTTTGCTTTTATATGGGAGGCGGACGGAATGACCGGAACCTCTGATGTTTGTAAGTGGAAGCCCAGACACATGGGGTGTTTGGAAGGTTAGGGGGGGCCGACATACCAAATTTACCTTTTCCAAAAATGGTGCCCCATAGACTTCCAATAGCCAGGTCATGAAACACACGGACGAGCTGGGGAGCCCTGGAAACTTAAAACTAAAGGCAATGCAATTATGAATATTCCACCACCCGCTGATGCAACGGTGGAATATTAGTAATTGCTGGTACTTTCTTCTTAATTGTCCAGGGCTTCCCCTGGATGGGGGAGCCCTGGAAACTTACAACGAAGGTCACTGCAATTATGAATATTCCACCAACCACTGATGTGGCGGCCGGTAGAATACTAATAATTGCAATTATAAGTATGCTGCCGCCTGCCGCAATCAGCGGGTGGTGTAGTGTTCATAACAGCTTGTACTTTCTTTTTAGGTTTCCATGGGTCCCCCTTTCTGGGAGAACCCTGGAAACTTAAAAAGAAAGTAACTGCAATTATTAATATTCTGCTGCCCACCACAAGTGGCACAGTGTTCAAAATAGCCGGTACTTTCTTTTTAAGTTTCCAGGGATCCCTGGGAGCCCTGGAAATTTAAAAATAATGTAACTGCAATTATCAATGCAACATTGGCAGGCTGTAGCCTGGCAGCATTCTCTGTTCTCTGGCAGCAATGAGCAAAGTTCCCTCTAGGGGGCTTTTGCTTGATTATTGCCGTGAGAGCAGAGTTAACATAAGCATAGGATGTTCATTCATTTTACAAAATGGATGCCTCCTAGTGCTGACTTTGAGGCTCATTTGCAGTAGGTTTGACATAGGAACTTTTTACAAAAATATTTTATGTATATTTTTTATTATGGCCCATCTTTTAAAATAATAACATATTTGAGTGAACGCCCCCTTTAAAATACATTTCATATATATAAGTGATTAAAGATCGACAAGGATTAACAGTAAAATCAACACCCCACTAATACAGCAGTCCTACCTGATCTAATACTAAGTTCCAGGGGGAGAAATATTTCAAGAGACCAACATACTCTAGCATCATTTGCCATTATGAAGTTTAAAAAAAAAAGCTATTTGCCATTGCTTGCAGTCTAAAATATGGAGTAGTGATTATCAAGAACTGTTTCCTTGGTTTTAAATCCCATCTGCAAAAGAATAAAACATGTACAGTTGTTTCACTAGATATCTCAATCACACCCACAAGCTGGTGGCAAATCAGTGCCCCAACGTCTTCTGTTCTTAAAGGAGTTGAAAACATATCATTTTAGTAATCAAAGGCTTGGCCCAAAAATTATGAATAAGTGAGAGATAAAGATGGATGAAAAACAAACAAGCAAAATAGATGAGGATGTCCTGAAAAAAAGCCTCATATTTAAAAAACATGTCTTCATAATTCCCTAAACATTTCTGTAGGATCTTGATCAGAGAGACATCCTTATATAAATTTCCACAAGACGTTACTAAAAAATCCTACATATATATATAAGCCACCTAATGTGCGTCTATCTATCTAGACCACCAACACTTTTCAATATCTCACGCATCAGAGTTGCTTTCTAATTCCTCTAGTCTGCCAGCCACAGCAGCCATGATGCCATGTACATTAAAAAACAAATTGTAATATGGTGCAACTCAGAATATACCAGCTCCTTTCCTATTGACTCATAGTGAGATCTAAGGTCTTCAAAGTTGATTGACTTCACACTACAGCCACATAACAGTTATGCCATGGGATTTAGGTGTGTAAACTATTAGTGCCAGGACAAAAGATCCACACACATTATTAGCTAAAAAAGCTAAAAGTACACCTGTTGGCTTGATCACACAGCATAGCTTTCTTTTGCACTTGGTTGTTCCACTGACAACTGTCGCGAAAGCCATATCCCATGTGATCAAAACGTTTCACTGGGGAAGGTTCAGCACCATTCCAATAAACGTGATATCTGTTTGTTCTATGACCAGGCAATGTCATTAATTTGTTTTTTATCTGATTTACCAACATTTCCTGTTTTACCATCAACTTAAAATAACCATCTATCATGGTCTGAAGTGCAGTAGGTGCAGCTACGAGCAAAACTATAACCACCACATACATTAAAAGGGTGTCAAATTATCCGGTATGAGTAGGATCTCACCAGTTGTACTTGCAAGTAACTTACTCATACCATTCACATGTAAGTTATATAACAATGGTGCCATCACACACCCGTTTACCCCTTTGGAAGTGCTAAATGAAGTGGACAATCCCTATTAGGCCCAAGCATCATAAATGCTGCGGTGCCAGTTTACATAAGCACAATATGATTCAGTAAATTGGGATTGATCCTCAGCTCCAAAAAAATAGCCCATAGGCGAGAGTGACATACTCTATCAAAGACCATGGATACATCCGTGAAATCCAGATAGCATGAGTCGCCCTCTGCCTCATAATATTTGCCAATAAGTAAAGAAAGATTTAGACATTGCTCAGTCATTCCCAATCCTGGTCTGACCCCTAATTGGGACTCTTAAATTATATTGTTTTTTTCTGCCTACCCAAAAAGCCTTCTTTTAATTACTTTGTCCAAAATCCTTCTTGATATATATCTGTGGGGGTAATTAGCCTGTAACAATCCAGCTGATCTCTAGGCCCTGTTTAAAAAAAAAGGACTATCACGTTCTTTAACCAAGAAGATGGTACCAACCTGGATTATAATATTGCTTTAAACCAATTCAAAAGAAGCAGTACCAAGAAATTAGGCATGGAATGATAATTCTCCAGGTGAGGCTTCTGGGCCAAGAGCCTTTGAATTTTTGCGAGAAATTATTAAACCTCTATTTTCACCCACACTGAGGTTGTATTGGAGAATTAAAGGGAATGGAAAGTTTAAAGGCTCTGGACATTGATTCTCGGGTGTTCACCATAAGCCCCCCTAAAATGTTTCAACCGGATCTCCACCACGATTTTACAAACACCAGCTTGATCTAGCAAATTATCAGAAGTGACATTAGCAAACATTTTCCAAATTTTCCTTGAATTTTCCAGCAAACAGAAAAATGTAATTTCATCCCATTTGGCTCTTTCGGCGTGTGCCCCTTGGCATAGCCAGGTCTGGAATAGCTGATCACACTTTACAAAGGGACTTCAAAATCCCATCAATGTTCCATTTGATTCCCTGCAATCAGGCTTAAACCAGCTGGTTAAGCAATTTTCCCTTTGAAACCTGCCCCTATTGTTAAAACAGTGTCTTTATATGGTTACTGACATCAGATGCTAATAAGATGAAGGCCAGAGGTTTCTGAACCTAAGTATGAATGTAGGCTCAAATGAAGTAATCCTACCTCCCTCACAGTTAAATCTAAAGGGGTTCTCCCTTTCCGATTTTGTCAACATCTGGTGTTAGATGATTGATGCAGGGGAATACATTATGGCAATTTTAAGATCGCCTTATCTATTAATAAAACTAAGCAGAGAGGTGAATGGACACTTTTGGCCTGATAATGACTTCTGTGTCTTTCACCCGTCAACCAGTTATGAATCCTTACCATAAAATGCCTTATTGATTTGACTTCACATATTGAAATAATTGATCCTGAATCCCCCACATCTCATTTCAGAACAATGAATACTGTAATCTTGTTCACCCAAATCAACCGTAGCATTAAATTCATCTGACATACACACACAACTACTCGTAGAGTTCATTATCGAAGCCTCACTTAGCATCTCACTTACAACCTCTGAAAGGACATGACATACTTGGGTGCCAATGTGGAATATCTAACCACAATTGCACACATCAATTTATACACCAAGCTGTTTAACATTTAGCTTAATGATCAATAGTTTAAACATTTCAGAACAAGCTGGATTAAGAACAACTGTGGCTGGCAACAGAAATCCAAGTTATCCATCGTCCGCTGGTTCTACCTTGTGGTGATGGAATTCCTGGTGAGCACACAAGCATAGCTTTGGCAGAGAGCATGCTTTAATGCAGGGTTGCTGAAGAAAAATACTTTCATAAGAACTGATGCAATTACACCAATCATCATCTGTCAATTTAGACTTAATAGCTGAAATGCTGCATGATGCAAAAGACCAAATACAGGGATTAATACCCAAATTCAATGAAACAACTTCCTACTGCATGTCAGTATCACAATTGCCTTGCTGATTAATAAGATTATAGGGAAATTAATTCTGCAAATTGCTTACGTACCACAACATCCATAGGAAAGCCATAGGCAGAGCCAGAATCCATAGACTCATGTGATTATACCAATCTAGAGCAAGATGATGCTTGTTTAACTCGAGACACCTCTTCAGGACATAGGAAGTCAATTACTTCCATAGAGTCTCTTCCTTCGATGAGGCACGCCTCTTCCTACAATCAGTCATGGGATGACCTACCAAACCAAGACATCTGATGCACTGAGGATCCACTGAGAACCCACAGCTTTGTATCTTAAACTTGCCTCCACCTCTTCCACATGAGGATTAAATTACTTAGGGGGATATACAAATGTAATCTGCCTTCAAGGTGCTCTCAAGTTGCCCCATGACATGCAGGGACTTTTTGTACAGTTGGTACTACACAAAAAAAACCTTCTTGGCATAAGAATAACCTAATGGTTAAGAAAATACCTTACCATTATAACCAACAACCAGTGTAAGCTTTTATTTGTAAGAGACTAACTAGATTCACTATACTGCTACTAAGCCTGTAGGGTTGGAATATGAAGTGTGGGTAGGTGGGAAATTAAAACAAGACCTCGTCAATTGTAATGTAGAGGTTCCTTGGGTTAGATGTAATTTCCTTACCTACTTTAGGATTAATGTCAACATTAACAGATGAATTTGGAATAGGAAATACATCAGTACGTCTCGAGGAATGTGTCTTTAAGTAATTGACAAAAGCAATTCCAGGTTAGAAATTCTATCTTGCAAAGTATTCCCCAAGAAGGCCCAACACCCTGGTTTGAATCATTAACAATTGTGTGTGTTCTCTGTGGGTCTCAGTGGAGCGTTAGATAAGACATGCTTCTTCTGCCTCACCTTCACGTTAACTTTAACATCCACACCCTGGGATTGTATAAACTGCCCATCAGGGTCCTTCCAATGAAACATAATGTGCACTGTATTTTGCCTCCCTTCATGTGTACTGCACAGAGAGCTTTCTTTACCAATATTTACCACATTAGGCTCATTTGAACTAACCAATTTCGACATCCATAGGAACCAAAGGAATTGAAGGCGGGTCAAGACCTTACTCCATACTACCGAGAGAATTACAAATTTTGCATTCCAAAGCAATTCCCACTTCAGTTTTAAGAGATTCATTTGAATCAAGAGTTTTGCCTGTAGTAGCACACCTTTTCCTCTCCAACTGATTAATAGGCAGGAAACTAGTGGTCTTCCGTTTTTTACTTAACAATTAAAGTATCAATAAAATATATTCTAAGCACATTCATAAATTACTAAAATAGATCAAATAAAATAACCAGTCACTGTAGAAAAACAATAATGCCTAAGATACAAATAAATTCCACTCTAAGGTTCCACAGACCTCCTTTTGAGACAGTCTTCTCTTGGGAACTTAACAATGTATTCATATTCAACCAATACACTCTTACATAACAATCGGTATCCCCATTGTCCACAAGGTTACAAAATACTCCACCACTTTCACACGAACAAAGGTGCCAAATCATCTCCTCCAACTTAAACAATGTGCCACACACTTAATCAGCTCTTATTCAGTACTTGAAATTCAATGTCCAATGTTCTTCAAAGCTGCCAATAGCCAGACCTAATTAGGCACCTCAGTGTGCCATAACTTAATCCGATGGCACACTCACATTACTCTCTCCTTTCCGTTCTCTCTCTTACCTCACT
Source organism: Ambystoma mexicanum (assembly GCF_040938575.1). NCBI lineage: Eukaryota > Metazoa > Chordata > Amphibia > Caudata > Ambystomatidae > Ambystoma > Ambystoma mexicanum. Next base: position 784,278,766 of record NC_090935.1, on the reverse strand, counting down.
ACCTTACTATGGAATGATCTTCCTCTACCTCTATGCACTACGTCAATCTCTATAATTATTTAATCTGACCTCTTAGATCTCCTCCTTTCTAAAGAACCACTTTTATAGCATTCCATGCCATCACATCTCCCTGTTCTCATCTCCCCTGCCTCTCTACGATAATCCCATGGTACTTATCACTCACTCCATCATGCTAAACTTAGCACTTACTCTACTAACAACCATAGTAATACTAAAACGCTTACGGGAAACAATACCTTTACCATCAAAGGAGGCCTCAACAATGCTAGATCAATAACAGCTCATGCGCTTGATATTAATGATCTCATACTTTCTAACCACCTTACCTTCTTAGCCACTATGGAGACTTGGCTCCAAACTACATCTGAACCACTGCTCTCACTAGTAATGCCAGACCAATACACCATCATCAGGCAAGACAGAACCTCGTCCAAAGGTGGAGGTGTTGCCATTATTGCAAAAACTTCATTAGGTTTCAGGTAGACCCCTAACCAGATATTCCCTTCAGGAGAGCGCCTCTCAATAAACTACCCTTGTCATCAAAACAAATGATAGCTGCTCATCTCCTATACAGACCTCCTGGTCGGCTGTCCTCTTTTGAGGAAGATATATTGCTACTTCGCACAGCTAACTCCAAGCCAGGCTCACAAATCCTGCTCTTAGGTGACTTTAACCTAGGTCTTCATGACACCAAAGATGCTAATGCGCTAGCTATCAGTAATAGCATCACTGACTTGGGCTTCACAACGGATTGCATAAACCTACCCATAACAAAGGTAGACGGACTGGATCGTAGATACAAAATGCAACATCAATATCTATCCAATCAGCCTTGCACGTGGACGTATCATCATGCCATCCTCTTCACCTTGCAAAAGAATAACAACCCCAACCCTGACAAACTACTGGCTCCTCCTAGGCTAGCTAGAAATATGCGGAATGTAACAGTGCTTAAGTTACTCCCACTCCTACAAACTCATACCAAATCTCTGACCTCTATTGAATCCAACAATGACCCGACTCACCTTATGGACCTATATAATGCAACTATACTGGACACTATTGATAAGATCACACCTTAAAAACTATGCAAAGCTTAACCTAGATCCCATATAAATACGTGGTTTACCCCCCATCTAAAAACGATGCGAAAAGATTAAAGAGCCGCGGAAACCATATGGAAAAATGTCCCTTCTTTAACCAACAAAGAAGCTTTTTAACTGCCTCTTCCATTAACATGACAGCCATCTTCCTAGCTGAATGTGAGTCTTACAATGACCGGATCCAAAAGGCAAAATCCAATACTAAAGAATTATTCAACATACTTAGAGAGCTAGATTCACCCATAGCACCTCCGGCTGCCGTTACATGGTGTCAAAACATTCAAAAAGCGCTATCCGATAAGATTGAGCTTTTACAAACGAAAATTGAAACTAAAAAAGCTAGTCTAATCAACAACGCGCCCCAG